>NC_040014.1:137205-430386 GCF_000972845.2 Larimichthys crocea | reverse complement strand
TGAGGCGAAATATACAGTATTATTCTGACTTAAAGTTGCAAATCGCAAACAAATTTATTCTCTCCCACGCCTCACCCTCTCCTTCCAAGCATGTTAGAAAAACTCTGGTTGGCAAATTCACATAGAAAGCAAAAGGCCATATCTAGACTTTAGTTTGTCCGTTCGGGGATACTGTACAAAAATGGCGGTTCAGCATGGCAGACTCCATGGAAGAGGACCCGCTCTCACTGTAGATGTAAAGGCCTCATTTTAAGACAACGAAAACACAACAATTCTTATTTTTAGATGATTACACACTAATGGAAACATACTAATAAATACTGTATTCCATTCCTGTCAATAAATACTCCTAAAAATTACACACTGGACCTTTAAAATAAACTCTAGATACTACTAGAGGTCCCTTGATTGAATTTATTATGAAAAATGTGTTTTAACACAGGCAAATAACGTCTTTATAAAACAACATTTAGAAATTCAATGGAACATCTCTACTATGTCGATAACATGTCCCTCCACAAATAAATAAAACAGAGGTCAGAAGCTAAAATGATTCAACACACTTGACTGCTCATTTAAAATCCCTTTAAGCCTTTTATTTTATCATAATAAATGACCATTCATGTGGCAGTGACTACTACCCAACTGAAGTCTATGCATCATGGAGTCTAATCTCCATCCACATCCTCTCCTTTCATTGATGTCTGTTTTATTATTATTTTTTTTATGAATGAACGGCAGAGGAGGAAAGGGGACGGGAGACTGGGCGCCTTGTGATAGGCTGATATCGGTTGACGTCACCTCCGCCGTGACGCGATGCACCCATTCATAAAAAAGAAAAAAAGAAAAAGCAAAAGCAAAAAAGAGAAACAACTCCGAGGACCCGCACTCTGAAAGAGAGAGAGAGAGGGAGAGACAGGCAGAAGAAGTGACCGGACAGAGCGAGTGTAGTGCGGTTACAATGTGCGTGATGATGCGTGGATAGAGGAGCTCGCAGAGCGCAGGTTTGGAGGGCGGTGGAGGCGCACAGACAGAGAGAGACACAGAGAGGAGATAAGCGACAGTGAAGCCTACACACGCAGCCTGAAAACGACGTGCGATGGAGGACCTGGGAGAGATGGACTGCCCGGTGCTGAAGCGGCTCCTGAAGGACGACAGCGCCAAGTGCCTGCTGCTGGACTGCCGCTCCTTCCTCGCCTTCAGCGCGGGCCACATCCGCGGAGCCGTCAACGCCCGCTGTAACACAATCGTCCGCCGCAGGGCCAAGGGCTCCGTGCTGAGCTTGGACCAGATACTGGCTGGTGACGAGGAAGTCCGGAGTCGCCTCCGCTCCGGGATGTACTCTGCCGCTGTACTGTACGATGAGAGGACGCCTGACTCGGACACGGTTAAGGAGGACAGCACACTGACTGTGGTGCTCAACGCGCTTTGCAGGGACTCCTCCGGCACACACATATACCTGCTGAAAGGTAAAGACGTGCTTCAGTATTACACCATGGAACAATTCAATGATATTTTATTCTTGTAGGGAATAAAAAATATATATGTATGCATGAAAAATTGCAATATGCCCATGATACTGTTATAGCAATTGGAGCATAAATAATGTTTATTTCATTGTTTAATTCAGCCTTTCTGTTTATATCTATTTATATTCGTTATATATTCTTGAATCTTCATCTTGAATAAATAATAATAATAGTCCAAAACAGATGCAGTGCAGTACAAATAATAATGGTAAAAGTACACATTTGGAAGATTGTAATGCTTCTATTGATGATGTTTTTGATCATATTGAACCATTAAATGGAACCATCATAGTCAATAATAATGATGATAATATCTCCATTAACCTAGTTTCATCAGCCTATCTAGGGCATTGCCCTTTTTTCAACCAGTATATCAATAATATTTTATTGTATTTATATATATATACTGAATGTTGTGCTTCTTAGCCTATTCATCAGACGATGAAATATCCTGCTCTGTTTTTATGCGGTAGTGTATTTTTCGTTCTTCCTCTCTCGTTTTATTTCTTTATTTCTTTATTTTACAATATACACACTCACCCAGTCACTTACAGCTACACACATTCACACACAGACCAATGGCTGTGAGCTGAGTGAATGAGGTAATGCTGATGTGTAAAAGCCACATCAAACCAGAGGGACTTACAGGACACCCAAGATCCTTTTAGAATCAGTCCGCTTCTGGTAAATCACCGATGGGAGGCTGTAAAATCTAAAATCAACACTTGATTTACTCACTGGACTATATTTAGACCGCAGGAAATCTGAAAAACCAAAGCTGCTGCAAGCTGCAAGCTGTGGCGCATTCTTTTTTTGTGCATCTTAATGACGCAGGCGCCTTGAAGCGCAGGAGTGTATGTATGTAGCTTCTAAAGATGACATTTTCCCAGTTAATCTGGTTTGATCCCGGAGGTGCAGAGAGCAATGGTCAGCCTGCAGATACATATTAAAAAAAAGCAAAGGGATGATGAAATTGTTTTCAAATCCTCAGCAGTAGACACAGGACAGAGTAGGTCAGGGGTCGGTTTAAATAGACTTTGTCTCAGGCTCACTGAATGCAGAGGAGTAAATCCTGGTGCTGATTGTGCTGGGACGTTAATGTCGGTTCCTGGAGGATAATAGTTATTGAATCTTTCATGTTTTACTATAAGGTTGTTTCTGTCTTTTTCCAATAAAACAAAGCACCGCATTCAATACATCATATTTGATCATGATGTCTCTTTTCCAGGTGGCTACGACAGGTTTTTCACAGAGTACCCAGAGTTTTGTTTAAAGACCAAATCCTTACCACCCCTCACCAGCCAGTCCAGCATCGAGTCTTCATGCTCGTCTTGTGGGACACCACACCATGACCAGGTAAAACACAAAAAAAGACAGACAAAACCCAACTCAAACCTCACACAGCTTTTTATGCATGAAAAGCACCCTTTTAATAACATAGTTCATGTTTAAGCTGCCATTGTGTGTGTGTGTGTGTGTGTGTGTGTGTGTGTGTGTGTGTGTGTGTGTGTAACAATCACAAATTTAACAGATCAAAAACAAGATCTTTATTTTCTTGCCTTGTCAGACAAGAAGTAAAATAAAGTAAAAATATGCAGACCAGAAATCAAACGTTTTTGTTTTTGATAAATAAATCATTAAAACCATTAATTTATTATCAGTCAGTGAGGAAATGGATCAACTACTTTTTTTCTTTTTATTCTGTTAAAGTCAACTTCACTTTTATACATTAACACACAGAGCTGCCATGTGCGAAAACAGGAAGTTATTTGCTCTGCAACCTAAACGTTGTTCACTGTCCCGTGTTTGTTCAGCCACATTTTTCCATGGAGGAGAACTAGGCCATGCTAGAGAAAGCAAACGGAAAAACCTTAAATCAGTTACTTGCTCTATGATATGGGTGCATTTGAGGTCATAGTTCACCAGTAATCCACCTGCGGATTTTACGCAATGTCCACAGTCACATGTGGTGCAGGTTTAATTCCCCTGGAACGCATGAGGAAAGAGACAATCCAGCCTGTGTCTATGAAAAATGCTTGATATTCTCTGCCACATTATCAGGTGGAGTTTTTATACTCTAGGAATACTGTAGCTTCCTGTTTCAGCATAGAAATAATGGACTGGGTAGAGCTAGTTGGGTGTCTCACTCGCTTTTTTTTCCTCTCACCCCTCCGCCCCCCCTCCTCACATTACATCTTTTAGCAGTATTGATCATTTCCTGACGCTGTGTCAGTACTGAGGTCGTCAGCGGCAGTGACATAAACAGACAGAGCTCTCGTCAATAAGTCTCACTACCGGTATAGACTGCCAACCAGCTGACCCCTCAGATCCAGTGAAAGGGAAAACAATACTTGCACTTTTACATTAGAATGTCCTTTGAGATATGCTTGAAAATAAACAAATACATTGCCTTAAATGGGTTGTAACTATCAAGACATAACAAAACCGGAAAGGGGTATTCACACATTTATGTTCGGTGAGATACTTCCTTTTTCCAGGAAATGTAACAAACCATCATGTGCTTAGTCAGTGTGATGTTAACTAACTGACAGTACATACTGTGCTTTATGTGGCAGCACATCGTAAGCAGCCGCAAACATGTTATTTCCATCCACTGATCAAGTGTGCTCACAAAAAGTACAAGGTGTCCACAACAAAGCACGAGAGAGTGGCAAATATAGATCACCAAAGATTCATCTGTTGTACTTACCGATGAATCAAAAACACACTAAACTTTCCACTGAATTCGGTGCTTTTAAACATGTAACATTAGTCAGTTCTCCAGACACACAGCTCCTGTAGTGAGATTAGTTTCCATAAAGGGGAAATAACTTGGCATGAAACAAACTAAATGGCTTGTATTGAATGACCCTGCATTAATCACACAGATAATAAGCTACTCCTGTCTGATGATAAGCGTGGCTGATGTGATTAATGAAATATTTAAGCGAGGTCACGCATATACTCAAGTCATCTGGTATGTGGCCCCTGCTGCTCACTGCGACAGTGAATTCTTTGTCTTATCACAGAAGCTGTTTTTCATTTAAGTAAATTATGTCCAATGTGGCTTTCTAAGTTGGGTTGGGTCAGGAGATGTGATGTAATGACTCAGTGAACTAACTGAACGGATGAATAAATTATGAACAAGAACAGAATTATGCCTCTACACTGCTGATTTTATACAGAAATAATTCATCCTCCTCCTATCTGTCTTTCATCCAGGGCGGCCCGGTCGAGATCCTCCCGTTCCTTTACCTTGGCAGCGCCCTCCACGCCTCAAAGAAAGATGTTTTGGACGGCATAGGAATCTCTGCTTTGCTGAATGTGTCCGCTGACTGTCCCAACCACTTTGAGGGGACATACCAGTACAAATGTATTCCTGTGGAGGACAACCATAAAGAAGACATCAGCTGCTGGTTCCTTGAGGCTATTGAGTTTATAGGTCAGTGTGTGTGTGTGTGTGTCTGGTATCTTAGCAGAACAAATGCATCCCCATGGTAGATAACCACAAATAAACTGAGCTTCCTTCATATTACACCATGCTTGTGCTTTAGGTGGTTAATTTTTAGGTCATATTTAACGTGATAATCTTAATTAGTTTTGCTTGAAAATCTTGAAAATGCAGAAAAACGGTAATCACAATTTCCTAGATCCCACAGTGATGATATCACATGTTTATTTTGTCCAGCAAACAGTCTAAAACCCAAAGATATACAACAATTTACTCTTGTATCATGTAACACAAGGACAAGCAGCAGATTCTAATATTTGCAGAGCAGAAGCCATCAAATATTTGGCATTGTTCCTAGAAAATACATTTTCTTTGGTTCAACTAATTATGGCAGGTCTAGACATGTTGCTTTACACCAAATCTAATGCATGGAATATCTTTGTCATAGCCGAGATATGTATTCCTTGGCAGTTGATGATGATGTTGAATGATGGCTTGTCACTGCTCATGCTAACTAAACAACAATGTAAAGTACATCACATCTTGTCTTTTCCCAGAAAAGAAGAGCTTTCAGAGAACATATAGTGCATGTAGATCAGGCAGATCATGAGAAATCAGATATTTATTGATTGGAATCTGTCACAAATTATTTTCAAGCAGCCCATTAGCACACGTATTTCAGCAGAAGCAAAAAAAAAAGAAAAAGAAAATACCTGCCAAACTCAAATGGACCCTTTGCAGAACAAAATGATGTAATGTAATCGAGAAGAAGACAGAGCAGAGCGTCTGTAATGAAACAAATATTCCAATCAATAATTTCTCTGTAGTAGGATTTGTGTTTGCGGATATAATACGGGAAAGTGCGTGACTTGCTTTCACTTTGCATGTCCATGCTGTGTGTAGACATTGTTTCGTGCTGTGAGTGCACCCTTGTGAGTTTAGTGTGTGTGTGTAGGTGCTGGTATGCGTCATAGTTAGCTGCTGTGGGACCAGTGTCTGACTCATCCACTGTTACCGGGTGAACAGACGCTACGGTGGAGTTACCTGAAATCAAACACAATTTGAGGGGGGGGGAAAAAGTAGACATACATGAATGCCAGTAAATACTTTAGAAAGGTCATGAAGTGAACTGGATTCAAAGTAGTAACTTTATATTTAAACTGCAGTACAGCCAGCAGTAATGGAACATTTGATTAAACTAATTAAACTAAGTAAATGTCCCTTTATTATCTTCCTCATATTCTCTGCTTCTGCAGCCATACATGCTCCAGGACAACAAGACTGACAAACATAGGTTGTGGAAATTGAGTTACTGTAAGGACTTTAATCAAACAATTACCTAAATCCGGTTATTCCCAGTAATGAAGTAATAGCATGCATCTAAACATACTGAAAGTAGCAGAGACATAAATAGCACAGGGGAGGAAGTGTGAAAGAGGCTGATGACTCAAATTTTTTTTTTGCACTTGCGTGTTTCAGTTAAATGTGATTTGCTGCTTTCTCACTTTGAGGTTGGTTACCAGTTTGACTGCACAGAGGGGGGAAGGGATGAAAGTGTGGAGGAGAGATGATGAAAAGAGCTCGAGGCAAAGCGTCACTGTACATCTGCTGTATTTAAAATACTTTGTGGCTGTAAAAAGAAGAAAAGAAAATACATTTAAAGCGACCGTTTATTTGTTAAGGGTGAAGCAAGAGCTCAGCTTTAGTCCAGAATTCAATTTGTTCTTGTCGGCTTTGCAGGCATGAGAAACTGCAGGAAATTAGCCATCAGCTTCCTCTTTCTCTTGCTCTTAAAGCAAACTGAAATGTTTTTAAGGTGTCTCATTGCCAATCATTTTGACTTAATCTTTAAAAAAAATGAAATGAATGCAAGGATGAGAAGCTCATCCTCATAAAACTGCTTGGAGCATCCTGATGTGGGGATGTGAATTTTCCCAAAAATCTATCCAGTTGTCAAGATTTTTCATTCGGAATCATAAATGGTTACCAATCACGGTTACCAAATCCATCTCATAGTAATATGTCTGAGGATTTTTATAGTGGGTCATAATAACTTTTATTTGTTGTCCATGGAAACCTCTGACCTCTGACACCCTCTCTCCTCAGATTCAGTACGGGACTCTAGTGGGCGAGTGCTGGTCCACTGTCAAGCGGGCATCTCCCGCTCCGCCACCATATGCCTGGCCTACCTGATGAAGAGGAAGCGGGTTCGACTGGATGAAGCCTTTGAGTTTGTGCGCCGGCGTCGCAGCATCATCTCCCCCAACTTCAGCTTCATGGGCCAGCTTCTGCAGTTCGAGTCACAGCTCCTCGCCACCTCGTGCGCTGCCGAAGCTGCCGCCACAGCCAGCCCACTGCTCGGACCCAAATCCTCCACGAGCACCACATCGACTTCAACCACACCCACCTCTCCGTTCATTTTCAACTTCCCAGTTTCTGTGGTGAACTCGGCCTACCTTCACCACAGCCCGATAACGACCTCTCCGGGCTGCTGATGGATAGCCCCTTGCAGCTTTAACCCAACAAACTAACTGAGCACAGACTGGGCTGTCATTGGCTGGAAGAGCTGTCAGTCTCACTGACCGCTGCACATGCTTCCAGGGTGGGGTGGTGAGATGCGTCATGGTGCCTGATTCAAAACTCAAAGGACTGGTAAAAAAAAAAAAAATGTTTTTAAAGTTCAGAAACCAGCCAACGCTCCTTCCATTTTAAGATTTATTGAAACTGACCAAAAATGAACTGGCTTTCAAAACTTGTTTCAGTTCAGACGGAGTGTTGGACTGATGTTTACCCAAGATACACCTTCTTCCTCGAAACAACATGCACAGAGACACACTGACACACAAACACTGACACAGAGAGGCACGAGCAGCAACAAACACACTCTCTCTCTCTCTCTCTGCCTCACACACACACACACACACACGTTCATGACTACCAACTGAATAAGCTCAGTATGAAGACAGGGTCTGTTGCTATGGAGACAACAGGTCTTTAGGAGAGGAGATGGACACAGGAAGGAAGGAGGAATTTTAAGCACCCACTCTTTCCCCTTTGGGTGTCCCTCCTGTTGCCGGACAAAAGAGATGGATGGAAAAAAGAGGAGAGGAGACGGTGATAGAAAGCAGGAGCCTCTTCAGTGACAGGTGCTCTGCCGGCGTTCCGACCGGAGCTTCCTGTCTTTCATACGTCCTCTTCCTCTCTCTGTCTCTCCCCCACACACCTTCCTCTCATCTCCTTTTCATCCTTTTATATTCCTTGTCTCCTCCTCCTCCTCCTCCTCTCTGCCTCTAATCTCATCCACCCCATCTCCTCTGCTCCTCATCTCCTCACTGAAGAGAGGCTAAATAAATAAAATAAGATGCCAAATAAAGGCCAGGGCCCTCTTAAACAACCTGGGGAAAACCCAGTTGCAGGCCCCTCATACACACTGTAGGAAATCCCTTCTGCTGCCGTTCATTTAAAAAAAAAGTAGTTTTAGATCAGAGGGAAACTTTGGAGCACAGTGGCTCTGAAAGACAGTCACTTAAAGGACCATGCTGGTGGTTTGGTATGTTTTAATCCACTATTGATACTTCATTGTTATCTGTTAATTATTTTCCAAAATGTACATAACTCTTAACAAATTATTTCTGTTCTTTTCTGCAAGTTTTTTTTAAATAGCGAACTTAAAAGAAAAACTGAAGACACTGGTCTCAATAGGATGTTTTGCAAAATGGTTGGTTTGTTTTAGTCGGTGGGCTAAAATTGAACATCACCATCAAATGGTCCTTTAAGATGTTTGTGCCTTGTTCATAAAGGTATCCCATGGATTTAGGCCTTCCTGGATTTGCCAGTGGACAAAATACTTTTAGCTGCTAGAAAGCAGATTGCTGAATGTTGGTCAGACTTTAAAAAAAAAAACAATCTCAGCATTTCAGCTGGGCAAGCTCCTCTCCTCATCACCGCTCACGCACATTCACAGATGGACACAAACACATAATATGCTGTATTCAAGTAGGTGCGACTCCATATTTGGTGTCAGGCTCACAGTGAATTCCGCCTTTTTGAAACGGGATTTCTTCAGGCTGACAAAACCATAAATATGGACTTTTAAACATACAAATGAAATACTGAAAATTTGATATCTTGAATTTAAGCGAATTGGAGGAATTTTAGGGGGCAATATTTTCATGATCTTTTCACAGATCCACCTGCTGTAGCTGGATTTTCAAAACCAGGACATCCAAATGTGGGTGTTTTTAAACTCTGCTTACCAAACATCAGGGACCATCAGTGTTGTTCCTTGTGAAGGAAATCCAGGTTAAAATAAAACACAATCACTTATTGATTTCAGTTTATAAATCCATCTCGAAACAAGAAATGATGGCGGAAAAATAAGAAAGCTTATGCTCCATTCAATGTACATCTGAACACATGTTCAACACAAGTAAAACTCTTCTCTGTTTTTTTGAAGGTTGTCCACAGTTCTCTCTGTAGCACTTTGAAGTCATGCAATACTGTACTTAATGTCAAACCTTCATCATACCACAATTTCAGACAATGTTTGTATTGCTTTTGCTTTTGACCAGACTAAGCTCTACACCCTGTGCTAGACATCCAAAGGCACAAAGTCCAAACTTGGTTGCTTTTTTACCCGGGTCCTGATGTAGACACAAAAACAAACAAACACACACACACACACACACTTTCAAAGAAAACAAACCTTTCTCTGTTTTTGAAGATTGTTGGCACCTATCTCTGTAGCACTTTGAAGTGATGCAATACTGTATTTATAATTTATGATTGATTAATACATCATGATGATGGGATACTGACTTTGCATAGAGACATTTTGTCCATGTAGAGAGAGAGAGAGAGCGAGAGAGAAAAGAGAGCCAATCAGTGAAAAACGCAATACTTTGTACACATGTATGGAACCTGTCTGTCTGTCAGCCTGTCTGCCTCTCTGTGTTAGTCCATCTATCTTGACTGTCTCTCTGTCTGGTCAAAGCTGTTGATCCATCATGGCAATATCAATCCTCCACTTGGACATTTATATAGGAAAAAAAAAAACTTTCCCTCAGTCCCTCTATTGTGGAATGAATGATCTGTGCATTTATTTATTACTGAAGATCCACTGTTGAATAAACAATGTTCTTAATTAAGTTCTATGTGCTTTCTTTGTATAATATATATATATATATACACAGTAAGGATACAAAGTGATTAAACAAAGGCTTTCATATGGAAATTAACACAGTAAATGTGTAATTCCTGTTATGGGAATTTTTTTTAAGAAAAACCCTTTCATAAGTAGGACTGGATTCAAAGTATCAGAGTTTAAGTTGAATTTATTATTCTTGTACAAGAAGGAGTGCTTTACAGTGCAACACACAAAAAGGGGTTATAGACAAAAGGCTCCCTGTGGAGCTCTAACAGTTAGTTCTTATATTTTTTTTTTAATGGGCTGTCTCGGACACCTCCCCGCTGATGCAGATATTATCATAACGTCCTTTTTTTGGTTATTTGCTCAGTAATGAACATTATGTTCCTTGTCCAAATGATACTTCCCTAACCTGTCTCTCCTGTCCTTGTACTATTGATTTATAATTATCTCTCCCTGCCAGCCTCAGTAAAACACAGGCTAAATAAGGGACGTGCACGAGACATGCAAAAGACAGGATACACAAACACTATATAAATAAAACATCTGAACCCCAGTATAATGATGATTAGATGGTTAAAAAACATGGATGGTTTAATCTAATCTCAGACCAATGACATAAAATTGTCAAAGCAAAGCCATGTCACTTTTCTACTAATTAATTATAAATGAAGAATAATCCACAGCTCATAATGTTTGATATCTTCATTGATTAAGATCAGATCTTATGTGAAAAAGGTTAGGGGAAAATAACAGATGAATTATATATAAAGGTAAATAGGTGAAGTGCCATGGTTCCAGCATTGCTAGAGTCCATTTAACAAATTTAGCATGGGAAATTTAAAATCCACATTCCACAGCACTATAACTGTTGTGTTTGTCTCATCTCTACAAACATATGCAGCCATCTCTCTACTCCTCCTCCTATTATATCAAATAAGACATTCTCAAACTGATGTTTAATCATAAAATGGGAAATTTATGGACAGCGTATATTCTTTGCCATTTATAGCATAAAGAGTCTCTTTGTGTGGTCAATCACAGGCGTTAAAGGAAGCAATGTTAGCTTGGAGTGCCATCTAGTGGTGAGAATTGTCCTCATTCAGCCTATTTCAGATGATGACAGCCACAAAATAAGTAAAGCACAAATGAAGCCACGGATAGAGGTGTGATTTCTTATTTCCTTACTTCATTTACTTGAATAAATGCACATTTAATATATGAACTGTTGTAAAAACCAAGTGGAAAGGATTAATAGATCCTTTCTAAAAACCTTTAGCATTGTTATGATGTCATTATAACTTGGAGGTAAAGTGCGTATTGATTGAAATTGTTTTTGAGGGAATTCCAGTTTTTTGTTGGTCTTTCTTCACACAGTCAGAACAGAAGTTAATGCAGATTGAACTGTGGATCAATTTGGTTTTCTTTCACACAAAGTGCATTCAATGAGTAGAAGTTCCTGAGTGATTTTATGAACTCAACGATAATCAAATCTCGGCGTATTCACAGTCCTTTTGAAACATGATTGCAAAAACTGTTAAATTCATGTTCAAAACTGAACCCAATTTGAAGTGACTGTAAGTTAGACTGCAATTTACATATGAACATTTATATTATAAATTGTGCCTGAGTGAGTGAGGCAGAATCCAGAAGGTTTTGTAATTGCATGATATTCCAGATGACAATGTTCCAGCCACAAACTGGTTTACTGTTTTTTCCTTCCCCCTTACTCTCTATTCCTCAACATCTTATAACCAGCAGACCACTTTGTCTTGGTTTTATAACTTATACTTTGCATCTAGGTTTAACACTGTCTTGTACACTGTCTCCCTTTACCTTTTCTTTTTCCTGTAAAGACTTGTGTAACTTGTATTTAAAAGTGCTTTAGAAATAGTTTCCTTGTTTGCTACGACCAAATCAATAGTACTGCTACTCATGAATAAATGATCATGATATTAAGTTGGTTGTGTATTGTTTTAGCTTTGTTTTATTATATTAAACTATTGTGATATTACTGATACTACCAAAAAATTATATATAATTATTATTATTATTATATTGTATATCTGTTTTGTTTTCAGTGTATCTGTCTTTATTTTACCTGAATAAACTCAAGACATTTTTGTCTGACCAGATTTTCATTTGGTTTGTCTTTGTGTATATACTGTATATTGTCTGCCCATATCCATGTTGCAACTGTATATTTATTTAATACTATATAATAATTTATATTTAGTTATCATTATTTACTCTGCACTGTTATTTTGGATTGGTTATGCATCGGATTGTGATCTACAAATACACATTTACCAATACTGCTGTTCATTCATGAATTATATCATCCATTTAAATGTTGTCTGTTAGTTCATCAGAGTTGAACTTAAAACATAGGGAACAGTTTTAATAGTGTCTCTTTGATAATCTCCCATCACCATGCAGTGTATGTTTCATATTGTTCAAGTTGCAACATTAAGACTTCAGAACTGGTTTAGGACTACTGTTGCATTATTCTGTTTGTTTCTTTAAGGTTAACACTAATGAACCAGTGAATAAGGTCAGAAGCCAGACAGCTTGTAGTTTCAGGAACAAGAGCTCAGCAGACCATTCACACTAAAGACTGCTGTTGAAAACTTTTAGGACTGCTAGTTTAGCCTCTGACTCAAAATCCAGATTAGATCCTTCACTACTAATCGCTATCTTAAATAATGAATAATAATATTTTGAAATGCTATCAATAATGCATCTTAAGAAACAAACACATCAACATAAATAATATGGACAAATAAAAAACAAATAGTCATTATATGGACTATTTGTCCATATAATGGACAAAACTGTAGGCATGGAATTCCAATTAAATTAAAATTTATTTATAAAGTGCAAAATCATAAATCATCATCATCATATTTCATATTGAGAAGGTCTAGACCATACTCCTTAATAATTTACAGAGACCCAACAATTTCCACCATGAGCAAGCACTTGACAGGGCGAGGAAAAACTCCCTTTTAACAGGAAGAAAAAACCTCGAGCAGAACCGGGCCCAGGGTGGACGGCCATCTACCACGACCGGTTGGGGGATACCTGCAGGGGGAAGACACAAAAGAGTTCAAACTTACCACAAACTAAAACTTTACTAAAGAGTTCAAACTTACCACAAACTAAAACTTTACTAAAGAGTTCAAACTTAATACAAACTAAAACTTTACTAAAGAGTTCAAACTTACCACAAACTAAAACTTTACTAAAGAGTTAAAACTTACCACAAACTAAAACTTTACTAAAGAGTTAAAACTTATCACAAACTAAGAAGTTACTAAATAATTAAAACTTATCACAACTTATCACAAACTAAGAAGTCACTAAATAATTAAAACTTATCACAACTTATCACAAACTAAGAAGTCACTAAATAATTAAAACTTATCACAAACTAAGAAGTGACTAAATAATTAAAACTTATCACAACTTACCACAAACTAAGAAGTTACTAAATAATTCAAATTTATCACAACTTATCACAAACTAAGAAGTCACTAAATAATTAAAACTTATCACAAACTAAGAAGTTACTAAATAATTAAAACTTATCACAACTTATCACAAACTAAGAAGTCACTAAATAATTCAAACTTATCACAACTTATCACAAACTAAGAAGTCACTAAATAATTAAAACTTATCACAAACTAAGAAGTTACTAAATAATTAAAACTTATCACAACTTATCACAAACTAAGAAGTTACTAAATAATTAAAACTTATCACAACTTATCACAAACTAAGAAGTCACTAAATAATTAAAACTTATCACAAACTAAGAAGTGACTAAATAATTAAAACTTATCACAACTTATCACAAACTAAGAAGTTACTAAATAATTAAAACTTATCACAAACTAAGAAGTTACTAAATAATTAAAACTTATCACAACTTATCACAAACTAAGAAGTTACTAAATAATTAAAACTTATCACAACTTATCACAAACTAAGAATTTACTAAATAATTAAAACTTATCACAACTTATCACAAACTAAGAAGTCACTAAATAATTAAAACTTATCACAAACTAAGAAGTGACTAAATAATTAAAACTTATCACAACTTATCACAAACTAAGAAGTTACTAAATAATTAAAACTTATCACAACTTATCACAAACTAAGAAGTTACTAAATAATTAAAACTTATCACAACTTATCACAAACTAAGAAGTCACTAAATAATTAAAACTTATCACAACTTATCACAAACTAAGAAGTCACTAAATAATTAAAACTTATCACAAACTAAGAAGTGACTAAATAATTAAAACTTATCACAACTTATCACAAACTAAGAAGTCACTAAATAATTAAAACTTATCACAACTTATCACAAACTAAGAAGTCACTAAATAATTAAAACTTATCACAAACTAAGAAGTGACTAAATAATTAAAACTTATCACAACTTATCACAAACTAAGAAGTTACTAAATAATTAAAACTTATCACAACTTATCACAAACTAAGAAGTTACTAAATATTAAAACTTATCACAAACTAAGAATTTTCTAAAAAGGTTCAAACTTATCAGAAACTATATGTGTAAGTGTGTGTGTGTATGTGTGTGTGTGTTTGAGTGAAATATTCTAACAACCCAGGAGTCTCACATCTCCGGGTTGTATGGGGAGTCTGTAATCCACCCCATAAACATCTCCACCACTGCGCCAAAACGAGTGGGTGAGAGACCAACAGGCTCCATGTACCGCTGCCCTTCCCCAGTGGCCCTTACCTGACCAGAGGCGGAGGGCTGCGGAACAGAAGAGACCTGAGGGCCAGAAAAGGATACAGAGGCGGAGGACAGTGGGCCGGAGCTCTGGACGGCAGCATCCAGACGGGGTCTTCTCCGTGGACGCTCCCCCAGGGAGCGGTGCTCCTGCTCCCTGCGTCTCCTCCTGCCTCTAGGAGCCTGTTAGAGAGATGGACAGAGGCAGTAGGTAAAAGACCAGGTCAAACTAGTCCAGACTGCTGATGTGACCTCAGTCTGTGTTTCCTGTGTAACTGAATTGATCATCATATTGTACATCCAAAATGGTTTCTGTTGCTCTACAGGTTATCATGCTTCTCTGATTTACTACAAAATGCTACCATGAAATTAGAATAATTATTGAATGAATATTACATGTAATTATAATAGGAATACTATAATTAAAATATATGCTGGCAGAAAGCTGTAAGAAATGGACTAACGTAATGTTTTCCTTGTACCATAAATGTAATTATTCTACACGCTGTTTAAAAGAAAACATGAAGCTCATATTTCACAGTGAACTCAATGAAACATTGAGACAACATTATGACTTCAGTCTGCTCTGACTAAAATTAAACTGAGTATAGAAGGAGTCAAAATCAATAGGGGGACACTTCGGGCCAGGTTGAAATAATTTGAAATTTGGAATTAGTCTCCAACAACAGCAAGAGCTACAGCAGCTATCCCACAATTACCGAATGAACACACTCAATGAGTGCGGCTGTCGTTTAGGCGATCAAAGACTGACTAAATTGATCACGAGATGAGATGTGTCAGGATCCGAGTGTCTTTATCGGGGGGGAGAACTGTCTATTATCTAATATCTCCACTGACTTCCACAGTAAAACTTTGGTTGATACCAGGTGATTATACATTAATAAAAACATAGTTATATATAATATAGTCCTTTTCTACCATAATCTGTCAATGGAGACCCCAAAATCTGACACACTGGACCTTTAAATAAACTGAACAAACAATCTGCCAACTAAACAAATTATATACAAAAAAGCACAAAAATATGAAGTCTAAATAAAGTGAAATTCATCAAATTGAACTAATAAACAACTTCCATGTGGTAATTATATAATGAACATCATAATAAACATATTCCAACCCTGTTATCCATTGTGTTTGATCAGAGAAATGACTCTGAATGCACCACAACACATACAGCAAACAATCTGAACTCTAAAGTGACACAAAGTCCTTTAACAAACATCTGGATGATTACAACAGTCACACTGTCTGAATCTTGGACAAAAGCAGTCCACATTTTCATTTTGAGGATGAATGCTCTGTTTCACACTCACACATAGACAGACAGTTTCAGTGTCTACACTCGGTAGCTTACTAAACATCTTTTTGACAAGGCGGATGGTTTCAAACTTTCAGCATGTGTCACACGGTAACTTTCCATGTCATGATTGTCACAAATATGACACAATCCTACATAAACATTTTATACCATGTAGCCTGCATATATTCACAGATAGTATGTACAATTGCAGTTATAGTCATTTAAAGTAATTAGCTATTAAATGTTTAAACAAAAAAAACAAAAAAAACCATTAAAAGTCATGTGTGTTACCTGGCTGGTGCTAGGCTCTCTTCTCCAGTAGTCGTGGTCCCGCAGGGCAGCAGGCACACCACGCTGCTGTAATGATGAACACACAGTTTAAGAATGGACTCTACTCAGTTCAACACAACTTTATTTAACTAAACACTAAATACATGTGTTAGTCCCTTCAACCTGCTGAGCTCACTGAATGTAAATGTCAGTTTTGTGTTAAAAATGTGATGACTGTGGGCCACATCCAGACATGACTGTGCAATATGCAAACAGCTGTTTTATCGTCTCAAAGGAGTTTATACAAACACTGTAATAATTTGTTTGAAAAGCAGCACTTCAGGGTTACTTCTATTTTCATATTTCAGTTAAATGAATGTATGAAGGATTAGGTTGTTTAAAGTTTCTGATGGATATCTGCATCATGTTGTCAGTCAGATTAAATGTCAAAGCCTCACATCATAAACCCTGTGAATAACAACTTTTGTCTCAGCAGCTAAATCTATGACAGTGTAACATGACTTGAATTATTGTCTACATACTGTACAGTCAACATATACAGATACATTTACAGAGCGAAATTTCCGCCAGACTTCATTTAAAAAAAACAATTTTAAGTCATCTTGCTGATTGATATCTTCTATTCCAATGATGACCCTTAATTATTGAAAACAGTTTGTCAGGTCGCCATCATATCATAGTCGGTACTTGTTCTAGGAAAATTCACAGCGTGTCACATTTTGAGCGATAAAACACTCATAAATGAAAAAAATATCGCAAACGTTCAAATAAAGAAACAGCCTAAATAAAATAAAAATAAATAAAGTGAATTTTGAGTATATTAAGAGCATATCAGCCATTAAAATAGCAATGATTAAATCCGTTTTTGTATTAAGTGCTATTGTTTTGGTTATCTTGTTCAAACTTGGTATTAACAATCAAATATCAGATTAATTTACACAAAATTACAAAATGGTGATTCAGTCTTAACAGAAAAATACATTTAAAAAAACAACATGGATTTAAAAATTTGAAATTCTCACATCTTCCATGATGAATGTCCTTTTATCAGTGACAGGAGCTCTTGAGCAGTGCTTCAGGGGCAAATAAATCGCTGGTTGGTGTCTTTTTCTCGCAGAAATCACAGAGTAACAGCCAAAAGTCGCACAGAGTCGTACTTTTCTGACTGAAAGAAAGTTTTCTATGTTTGAACAATGCACCTGTACAAATGATGCACCTGGAGACAAAACATAGCAACCATACAATCCTCACCTGGAGAAGTTCCATCCAATCAAGCATCCACACTGAGAAGTCCAGAGATGTTCATGTCAGTGCTGCTGTCATTTATTCACTTTGCTTTGTTGTTGAGCTGCATAGTGTACAATTAAATATGTATTTATACTGTCATTGGGATAAATAAGAAACATGTTGACCATAAGGTATTTTTGGATGGCAAGCACATAGATAAGTCTATATATAGTATGCGATGCATGTATTAATGTTTAAGAGACAAGAGTCCTCCTGTTTGTTCATATTATGGAAGTCCAGGAATGCCAATAATAAGATGAAATCATTTAATCAAACTGAAATTGTATTTTCTATTTGCATAAGAATATGAATACATCATAACACTGCCATTATGTTTATCAAATTAATGTGAAATGTCCTAACAAAGTGGATTTTTCATTTTCTCAAAGAAACAGCTGGCTCCAGTCTGGCCACCGTGGTTTCAGACATGTTCAAACTTCCAGTGGTTAGATGGATTACAAAGAAGTGTGATTGGGTCTCTTTATCTCTGAGGGTATTGATGATTTCGCTTTTTCTCACCATCTTGATTTACCATCCAAATGAGTGTTCCACTTGATGAATTGCAGTGTTTCCTCCTGTTCTTGGATTGGCTGAGCTGCCAAATGATTTTACCCTCATGGCCATTCATCTCCCAGCAAACATAGAAAATCAATTAAACGGTCCAGGAAACACAATGAATTGGAGTTTTTAAGATAGTTAAATGCCTCCCTAATCTGAGACAAGAAAATAAATGTCCTTAGATTGTTTTTAATGTTGACATAAACATTCTTGGTCTGTTAGATTTCACTAATACCTCCAGTTGCCCTAGTTGCTGATCAACTTGCCAAAAAGTACATGTACAATAAACTGTTCAGAGTTTATAACACAAAACACACTTTGTTAAGTTCTTTTATTAAGGATTTTCTTCTGTACAAGAGTAAGGAGTTTCTTTGTTCCACGTGTTAGCTGGTCAGCAGCTCTGTACAACTGTCTGTACAACAGGTCGTCAAACATTACTGATGAGGAAAGGTGTTAATTCAACTGGTGGCTTTTGGTAGAAGGCAGGTAAGATGAGGCATGAATTGATTGAACACGCACGCACACGCGCACACGCGCACACACACACGCGCACACACACACACACACACACACACGCGCATACACACACACTCCTCCAAACTATTTACAGTAAGATGGATAATTGGCCCTTGAGACAGATAAGTAAGAGACAGACCAGTTAAAACACAGTTCAAATAGTTATCACATTTAAAAAAAAAAAAAAGGGACAAAAAAAGCAAGAAAATAAACTCAAAATCATCCATAAAAGCCCGTTAATAGGCCCATCTGGTGTTAGTATATTTACAGTCTCATTTAAAACAAAGCCCACGGCTTTCTGCAAATAACTCATACAGTGCTGTTGCCCCTAATGAGGTCAACACCATGAACTCCACCTGGTGCATTTATGCCAAGAGAGCCGACGTCCCAGAGTTGGACAACACAGAAGGTGTTCACTTGAATTATTTGTCATTCATCCATTTTTTACTCAGATTATGGATTGATCGGATTATTTTATCTTGAGGAAAAATGAATCATTTGATGGATAAGCATCTTACAGTCATGTCTTAAAAAACAAATGCATACATGGGGCCATGTAGCGGGTTAACTGTGTCCCAGTACTGCAACCATTTCACTTTCCCTTTGAAAACTTTTTTTTTTCCATTTCAATTTCATTTCAAGCTTGTTAGTTTATCTCATTTTATTTTAGTCATCTGTTGCTGTTCCTGTCTACTCGTTTATTTCATTTTTCACTTTTAATACTTTTCCATTTCATTTTCCCTGCATTGAATCACTCTGTAATTTGCTGAAATGTGCGGCTACTCGAGTCATTTTTGTTATCATAGGATGAACCGTTGTGTAGGCAGCAAAAATACTAAGAAAATACTGATGAGAAAACTTCATAGCATGAAAATATTGTGACAAAAAGGTTTGACTTTGTAGTATCAGGGGCGGCTATTTTGAGCTGTCAGTTCTTTCACCAAACACGGATTTAATGCTTGTTTGCACTCGGCTCAGACCAACGTCATCTTCACCTTGAAAATGCAAATCAGCTGAAATCTGAGTCACACTCACGCTTTAATGCAAACTAAATCAGGATGAAAAGAAATCAAATATAGGAACCAGAACGGCTCTGTCAAATCTGAGTTTCATTTTCGAACAGACGTAAAGCAGATATTTCTTGTTTGCTGCTGATTTGGGTAAACCTGTCAAAGGCAATCTATTCATTCATTCTCAAAAACTTTTAAGGCCATTTCCCTCCTCATTCTACACAGTTTCAAGGAATTTCAAAGCTCTTCAGCGCTGCTTAACTTGACAATATGAAAGAAACTATACTCGTGTGTGGTCCTGTGTGGTTACAGTGTCATTAATCAAAAATAATCAGAAATACTGAACAGAAAAACATGGTTAGTAATAGTAAAAAAACAGAAAAAAAAGAGCTCAAGCTTACAGTACATAGTGTGAGGAGTCTGCTAAGCTCTTATGATGTTAGCGTGTCACCATAAATGGTTAATGCAGTTATGTGATAGCTCATCTTTCTGAACGACACATCCATCACCCTCTTCATCGTCCTCAACCTCCATCGACCTGCATATTTCTGATTATATAAATATATCTATTTAAAGCCTGTGCCCAGCCTGCTGAATGGCTCGCTATATAGATACAGTGAACAGGCTCACTTCTCACATTTTGCTTGTAACATTTGAGGAGTGTAAAGATGAAGGATGGTGGAAAAAAAAAGAAAAAGAAATAAAGAAACTGGAATATGCCTCGGAGAATAAAATAAGAATGTGTGGAAAGGAATCCCTACATGAATGCCTTCCTGATAAACAGTGCATTTGTACTCTTCAGCTGAATACCAGCAGCCAGCAGTTCCTCTCTTGCACCAATAGGGGGCATTGGCAGTTTAACGAAGAGAGGAAAGAGGCGAAAGGCAGCAGGTTTCATGTAAACAACACGGGAAAATGTGGGTCCTTCTGAGAGACGTTAAAACACAAAACAACAACAACAACAAAAAAGATAAATGTACAATGTGTGCAGCACAGAGGTGTAAATGTTAAACTGCAACTGACAAAATTAGGATGAAACACAATGTGGAGCCTCACAGAGAATAACATCCATTTTTATCCCCTGGTCAAACATCAAACCTTAAACTGCGTCCCTAAATAATCTCATGTTGGTAACAGTCACTCCTCGCACCAGCTTCATGATCTTGTCTCTCTGTCTATTTGTGTGTGTGTGTGTGTGTGTGGTTTAGTGCCATCACATGATAAGATGTGTCAGTAATGACTCTTTGTGCATGCACATGTTACAGTCACAGTCATGTGGTCCTCCTGGTCCTGGTAAAAGAGTTTGGACTAGTTTTAATCTGTTCTGGGCTGAAACAGGCAGCAACCACCATGTTTAAATATAGGGGCCAATGAAGATGTAGTTCCTGTAATGTCCGAGGGACTTAGACTCCAGAACAGAGTATTAAATCAAACTAGGAAACCTCAAGATTCTCTGCAGAAACACAAAGTCAGTTTGTAATTGTATTGAAATGTACTACAGGGAGCTTTTAAATGGTTACTGAACGGTCTCAGTTTTACTGAAGCCTCTATATATGACCTACATCAACAAACAAGACCATCAGCAGGAAGATTAGCTGTCTCTATGTAGTAATTATTCTTAAAAATCCCCCTTGAAATCAGATGCCAGTGGAAATTCAAGTTCTTTTGTCCACAGGGGGAACCAGAATCAAAACAAAATGACAGTTCCTTGTCAATGCTTTAGGCACATCCTGTTAAAAATTTTCATTAAAACTAAATTAAGAAAAAGAGCAGTCTGTTTAGGGAAAGCTTGATTGACAGGTGTCTCAGCCTGTCACACTCTGAAGTTGTGGTTGCTGCTTGCTTGTCACAGAATACTAAAAAAAAATAAATAAAAATCTCTAAATGACGTCCATGTTTTGCTTCACCGTATGGATTTGCTGTCCTTCGACATGGTTCCGGTATGGACTGTAGTGGGGGTCTAGTGTAGGGGGTCTACAGCTGACACGACATGTAGCAGCAGAGGATTTCTGCTCATTGACTTCTGGGTATTTGCCTGCTGTAATCTGTTATACCTGTCCTTGCTTACACTTGCTTCATCATTTCTTTGCTTACAGCACAGACGAGGTGAGAGAATACACTTAGATGAGCCTCACTGGTGAAAATGTGACGAGCTGTAATAAAATGTACTGAATCTCTGTTCTCTCTGCGTGCCAATCGCCATTTCTGGATCTGGCCTCAGGGTGTTGTTTTGTTGTTGCGGATGACGCACAAAGCTGAAAGAGGACACCATATCAAAACAAAACAACACATTGAAACTGGAGGTAGAATACATAAGCAGTGCAAAGGTGCAAAAATCAGGGATGTTTGTTTTGCTTTGGACCGTGTCCTATTCTAATGATTTCCTTAATTGTTTTTAGAATCAAGCCAGAGGCCTGCAAATTAAAAAATCTGCTTACTGGTACGCTTCCAGAAATGTTGGTTAAACCATTTTCTTTTAATGTTGCACAATTAGACCTAATTAACAAACGAATTGTATTGATTTTTGCTGTCTGCTGCTTTGCGCTGAGTATGTATCGTGCCCCCAAAAATCAAAGACGCTGCCTCTTCATTCATTTAGAAACATCCACGTCTTCTTGTTTTTCCGAGTCGTCTTGACCATGGCCTGATCGTCACTTCACCTCACCCACCCACCAAGTTCAGCTCCGGAGACCTTAATTATGGGGGTGTGAGGTTTGAAACACCTTCTAGTTCAGTTCTAGCCCTCTTGGAGAGTGGCTCTAGTCCATTGCGGTCTGACCTTCTTCGGATCCGGCTGTGACTGCGTATTAGGATTTCTGCTCGGAGGTGGCAGAAGGCGTGGCCGGACTCTCTGGCTTCACAATCTGGTAGGTGATCAAGTACTCTGGGTAAGCCTGTGGACAAAGAACATGTCAAAGTAAAATGAAACATTACGCTTATTTCAGTGATTAAGCTTTCTTCTGTTTTACATCCTTGTAATGAAATATTTGGGGATTTTGGACTGTTAATTGGCCATTTAAAATGTCCCCATGGGCTGTGTGACAATATTTGTAACAATTTTTTTACATTTTTATAGATAAAATGATGAATAATTTAATTTTTTTTAAAAATCAATACACAAATTAGATAATTAAATTGGGCACAACTTTCCTTCTGTCATGCAGAACAATAAGGGTTTTCCAACACTTTAACAGGCACGAAAAAAGTGTGTGTCTGTGTGTGTGTGTGTGTGTGCTTACCTGCTCCCCTCTGTAGATGACGTACTCTGCATACGCAAGTCCGTTGACGCTTGGTCGTCCTATAACAGAGTGGTGTCCAGGGGGTGCGTGGGCCATTTTCATTGCGCTAAACTGAAGAAACGACTTGCCCAGCGTTACCCTGCAGAACAGCATCTGCCTGAAATACACAAATATTCGTTTAATTAATACAGTTTTAGTCAGTTATAATATGTCACAGATCCAGCGTGTCAGATTTAGGGGGGCTCTGTTTACGAAATATGGCAGAAATGAGAGGAAGATGCAGATTTTTATCTGAAAATAATAAGACGTCTCACCTGTGGCACACGTAGCAGGAGCGGTCTTTGTGGGTGGGACATCCTGTGCCTCCACCAATCCCATACACGTACTGGTTGCTTTTGGACGAGTTCTCAGCAAAATAGATCCCGGCGCCAAACATGCCGCCGATGTAGGCGTGTCGCTCGTCAAAGCCCTTGTGGATGATGGCATTGATGAACGGAGAACCTGGCAGGAGAAATTTTTGAAAAGTGGGGAAGGACACATTCATATTAAAGACTTTGTTTTAGTTTCAAAACATGAAGTATTATATTTTTCTCTGAAGCCTCTGCTGGAAGTGTCCCTGAAAGCAACTAGCTACTGTTTGACTAAGTTTTATCCTGGGGAATTCACAATCTAAGAGACTTTGAACACGGTATGATCGTTTCAGGCATCACAGAAGCCAGACGACTTTCCTGGGATTTTCTACTCTATGGTGTTTAAAGAAACGGAACTCAGCTGCAGTCCTGAGGGCTGTGTCATGATTTAGCCTTGTGGTTGAAAGGGGACATGGTAGATGAATGAGATACAAGCTCATGGTCGGAATGAAAACGTTGCAGTACAAAGCAGAGTTCATCTCAGCCGTTAAAACCTTGATGGATGAAACCAAGCTGTGTTTGACTTCTCAGCAACGAAGAAAAAGTGATTGAAGCCACTGGGGAAATGTGATCAAAACTTCACGGCGATAAAGAGGAAAAGTGTCACCAGTTCGGACACATTTTAATTAGTCTCGCTTCATGCAACTTCAACTTTTTGGAGACCAAGGATTTTTGGTGTATATTTACAGTCAGAAAGTGTTTCTGAATTTATACACAGCTGCCACCCTACAACCTTTGGTCTCCTTCAACAGGTCAACTACTTCATGTGATTGCGTTTTTGAGTTTAACGGATATGGACGAAGCAAAGTTACAGTGACGTAGGTATGTGCCGTAGTGTTTTTTGTGCACACAAGGTAATCCTTGTTAAACTGTGGAGGCTATTTGCTGTAGAAGACGCTGATTTATCTTCCAAGTGAAGCCAGGAACACCCTCAGCTTTTCAGAACGACCAATGACATAAATATTCAGTGAGTTACAGAAGCTATCATGACTTGAGATCACTATACGGACTTTTGGTTGCTTCACCATATTTCACGGCAGCTCAACACCTTTTCAGAATATGCAAAAGTTGAATGTTGGTAAAAGAAGAATGTATGATGAACGCTTATGAACAAAGCTGACAGAATTATTAATGATCCCTCTTACCCACTGTACGGTGAACTGGAACTTTTACCATCAGTGAGACGTTATAGATCACCGATAGCTAGTAGAAATATCTACAGGAAATCTTTTCTCCTAAGTGCTGTCAAGGTAATAAATGAAACTGGGATCTGATACATGGGATACAGGGTGGTGCTCCTGACTTTGCTGCAGTTTTTTGTTTATACTGTAGACTTGTGTATTGTGAGTTGTTTTTTAGGAATGTTTTTTACGACTTGTCTTGAAGACAAATTTCCACATCGTGGACAATAAAGTTTTTGTATTTATGGGGGGAAAAGTATTAAAAACAAGTCACAAAAAGTGAAGGTAAAGCAACAAGAACCAGCCCGCTGAGCTATGTGTTAAATTACCATGAAAGAGCATTCGCTCGTTGTGATGGTTGTGGTTCTCGTCTGCGATTTCTTTTTGTCTGTGTGCGTATCTCTCCCGTAGCTTCTTATTCACAACCTTCTGAATCTGCAGAACAGAGAGAGAGAGAGATGAAGAGTAAAATAAAGAGAGACAAGCATGTGTCCCCTATGATGTGAATTCAAATCAAAGAAAGAAAAACTGCGCATGCATGTTGAGTACACACCTTAATAATGTTGTACCGGCTGAAGACGCCACCTGCGTTGCCTCCATCGCGGTGCTCTCTGATGGTGCTCTGCAGCTGAGGAGGAAATAAACAGACAGCGAACGATCAAAACTACCCACACTGTGCACATTTTTCGAAGGTTAAAAATGGGAAACGTGTGGGATAAAACATGCTAATGAAATGCAGTCTCCATATATCATGTGAATGTGACATAAAGTGTGATTCATACAGCTCTCTGGACAGCATTAGCATTAGGAGGAGATTGATGAGTCATATATTTTTTAAAACCTCGGTAGCCCTGGAGTGTTTTCATATTCACAAGTGACATCGAGTGTCCACCTCGATTAACAATTCAAACTCAGAAACAGTCTGCAGAGACGTCACGGCAATCATTTTTCAAGTTTTAAGTGAAAATTACAGTTTATATTGCCTGTTAAATTTCTCTTAACATCTGATGGTCCTCATTAATTTTCAGCCCATTCAGATTGATAACTGCTGTCTCTTTGAATTACTGCTTTCATTTAGAACAGAAATACAGTCAGTCGAGCGCTCGCTGATAGGGAGTCTAGAGTGTTGTGTCCCTTGTCAGATGGCTGAAATTACTAATGACGGGCATGCTCAAATTTAATGTTGAAAATCAACCTAGAAAAAGGTAACGCAACGCCGAAGTGTAGTGTGGTAAAATTAAAAACCACATTCAAAGTGTGCAGTGATGTGTCCATGAGCCTAGATATGTGTATAAAAGTGTGTTTGCGTACTTCCTCCTCCACTGACTGGAACTCCTTGTCGTCCGGTGCCAGGTCGATCAGCACGGTGCCCTGGCTGGAGCAGTGGAACGTCAGGTATGGGTTTCCACCTACAACCACATTTTCAAAGTGGATCAGGGACAGGATGAATCAAATAAATAAACAGAATAAAAAAAAAATTTCAGGCCTAATCAACAATTTCTTATTATAGATTACAGATCATTCACAAATTCTTATAAATTATTCACAAATATAACCCAGTTTGATGTGGAAATAAAAAAAGAGGCTGATCCAAAGCAGGTTCTTAACATTATCAGCTAAACACAAACCGTGTTTTATATTTTAGCCTGGAATAGTTGAGCACCTTCTTGTGTGTGTGTGTGTGTGTGTGTGTTTCCTGACCTTGCTGGCCTCCCAGAAGCCTCTCGATGCCCTTGATGAGCTTGTGTCTGTGACCGTAAGCGTTGATGCCAATCTCTTTCAGCTCCTCGTGACCCATGTCTGCCAGCACATCCAGAGAAATCTGCCCGGAAACGACAAACAAGTCAGTCAGTCCTGCCTGTGGTTTATAATCATAATGGGCAATAAATATTCTACCTATATTTGCATTTTTTTACATCTGTCAACTACATGAAACGATGTTATGCTGTTATATTCCGCACAAACAGTTTAATGGTGACAGCAGTCAATTCTGAGTTCAAAGATCTAAGACATATTGCAGAGACAATCGGTCTGACAAATATTCATGAGCGAACGACAGAAGCTGCATGAAGAAAAGGTCAACGAATGAATGTCAGTAATTAAGCCATTGGTATGCAAATTGCAGATGGTGAAGTGTGCAAGTATGTTCGGGGAGAGCAGAGATGAGATTCATCCTGGAGCCAGAGATAACTCGGCTTTTCAGATGCAAACCTTTACCCATGTTCCTCTGGGTTGGGATCACTGCTACAGGCGGAAATCATCATAGCCTAAACACTCCGCTGGAGCATGCCAGATCTCTCTAACGGAGCAAACAGTTTATGTCACACCCAATTTGATTGAGCAACCAAATAACTAATGAAAGTAACACATCAGCCTTGTTGTCATCACTCGCTGAAGCTTCAAACCTTCTTAAAATTTCATCAGAGAAAAAGCAGCATCACAGCAACTGGCCCCTGGAACATACAACTGAATAACCTCTACTAATTCTGTGCAAAACTATTGCATACTTTCTATAAATCTAGACAGTAATAAGGGCCAATCCTCATCGGGTTTTTTTTGCATGCACTGTTCATTAACTTTATGTTGCCAATGGTTTTCTACTAATCCTCTCCTACAATAACAAACAAATCAGAAGTGAGGCTTTACAGAAGGAACAGAAGAAGGATTCACAGTCGATACGAGTGATTCATCATACAGCTGACACTGTATATTGTGTATATCGGATATTGAGATTGGTGGGAGCATACAAATACCTGCCTGTTCACCCTAACAATAAACTGGACTGGTCTGACGACAAAGACACCCCGTACAAAAAAAAAGTCAAAGACTGAGGTGTGCAGGACTCTGTTTAAAAGTTTCTATGATACTGTGGTGGCATCTACTGGTAAGGGTGAAGCACGGAGAGAGACGAGAAAAGACAAAACTGGTCAAGAAGGCCAGCTCTTTCCTGGACTGCCCCCTGGACTCCACAGAGGAAGTGGGGGGGAGAGGAGGATGTTAGCAAAGCTGACATCCATCATGAACAACTCAACTCACCTCCTGCATGAGACTGTGGTAAGCAGCTCCATCAGCGACAGACTGCTACTCCCACCATGTAAGAAGGAGCACATTCCAACAGCTGTCAGGCTCTCTAACACAAGCATGACTCAATGACTTTCTTATTATGTAAAATCACTTGAACCAATATATATTTCTTTTATAACTCTGAGTGCTTGTTTGTGTTCTTCTAGAATAAAAATGGAACTTCCCATTAAAAGCCAGCCTCTCACTCTTCATATGAACCCTTGTTTCTCTTTGGGGGGGCACCAAGAATAAATGTAACACACACACACACACACACACACACACACACACACACACACACACACACACACACACACACACACACACACACACACACACACACGTATCCTCTGTTGCTCCCACACTTCCTTCTAAGCTTAGCCTTTTGCCCCGCTGTCACCTTTCAGTCTTGCTTTCTATTTCTGTCTCTTTTCTCCCCTTTCTGTTATCCAAGCTGTCTCCTCATCTCCCTCTGTCCTCCTTGTTTCTCCATCTTTCTCCTCACGCCTCTGTCTTTTTCCTTTTCTTCCTAGCGCTCTCTCACTCTGTCCGTCTGTATTATGCTTTTGCTGTCTCTCCCTACTATTGTTTTGCGTTGTGCGTGTGCAAGTGTCTACGGCCATGCTCGCTCTGTGAGCCTGTACTTACGTGCAGTAGTGCTTTGAGCTAAATGCCAACGCCGAAACACTGACACGAAGCGGACGTGATGTTTACCATGTTCACCATCTAAGTGTAGCGCGTTATCATGCTAAGCATTAAATACAAATATAGTTGAGGCTACCGGGTCTTTAGTTTTACAGCTATTTAACTGTAAAACTTGCCATAATAATCCATAAAAGGTTGGACAAGCAAAGATCTTGATGGTGCTAGATAAAATGTTGTATTGTGTTATTACAGTTCATCCTAAGGGGAACATGGATTTTTAAACCAGTTTTTATGATAATACATCTGTTGTTGAGATATTTCAATCTGGACCAAAGTGGTGGACAAACAAAATGACATTAAAGTCTCTATAGCCACACTGCCAGAATGAGTAAACGGACATAAAATGGAAGAAAAACAAAGAAAAAAAAACCATGGATGAAATAAATCAGTTTAAAACAAGCCTGAATCTATCGATGTGCCTTTCCACTTTATCACACGTTTCTGCTGTTCCCTCTTACTTGTCATCAGAAAATAAACATGTGTTTGTGTGTGTGTGTGTACCTGTTCCCTCTGGAAGATGTCTCTGAGGTGTTCCAGCCCTAGACTCTTCAAGAACTGGTTGATGGTCATGTCGAGCAGAGCTGCAGAGACACAGTGATGTCAGCAGAGCGCCAGCTGTTCTACATGTTTTACATCCGTTACACCTATACGTGCAGAAGAAGCAGCCTCTGCTTTAGGGATGTTTGTACGTACTCTCTCCTTCCTTCCTGTCAGACCCAGACGCTCCATCTGCTGGTCCAGTGGCCCCGCCCACAGTGATGTCACTGAGGGGCGTGGTCAGGTTGTCTATGCTACTGGCTGCAGACAGGCAGGACGGGGACGGGGAGGGAGAGATGACCACGCCCCCTGCCGCACCTGTACTCACCACGCTTGCGCTCACCTGAGAGTGGAAGAGAGGAGGGACATCATTTCATTTCACACAGTGCACACACTTCAACTCTCTCAACTCACCTTTCACACGGCAGCTCAGCTGCTTTGATCTGTCGCGCTTTAAATGATGATTCAACTGCTTTCATTGCTCATAAGTCATCTGACATTTCAGCTGCTTTCATCTCTCCCACTTCGTCTGACAGTTCAAATGCTTTCAGTGCTTACATGTAAAGTGAGAACTGCCTCCAACTCGATACCGAAAGTTTGAAGGATTTCAGCCATGACGCTTCAACTGACTTCAACTTCAACTCTCAAGCTTAATGTGCTTCAGCTCAAACTGTTAGCTGTAAAATGTTACAGCAAACGCTGTAATATGTTTCAGCTGAGAGCCCCTCTGTCTGCACTTGTGTGTGTGTGGACACTCACCACAGTGGCCTGGGGTTTTAAACAGCTTGGCAGGGCATCTGGCGGCATGGCGTCGATCAGCAGTGCTCTTATGTCATCGGCCTGCAACAGACAGGATGCATGACGAGATGTAGACAGACGTGCTGTTTATGTACTCTACATATGCTTCTCCACCTAAAACAAACACTGTCTGCTTGATTGTTTTTACAATATTTGCACAAATACACAAATATAAAGTTCACGGCTGCAGTGACCACTTATTTCTTCTCTGGTGGTTATCTCAGTGAAAGACACCTGGTACTTTTGCTGGCACTTTCTGAGACAACAGCACTTCGGGTTAGAAATAAATACTTTTCTATCTTTTAAACTTTATCTCTGCTCCCCGACCCGAAACCAATTACACCAAACAACAAACCATCAAATTTCAGGTTAGAGGATTGTTAAATTAAGACAAATGTGAAGCTTCCAGACTGTGCGACTTTTACTAAACTGTGGCCAATGTGCCTACAAATGACAAATACGGTAATTGTTAAACTATTCTTTTAACATTTAGCTAATGAGTGTTTTTTTTCCTCTCAAAAGACTAATTTAGGTCAACAACAAAACATTATCATCTTCATAACATTAACTAAATGAAGGGGCGGGCTGATCCCTCCTTTAAGTTGAACCTGTGATTGTACTTAAAACAAATTTAACATTTTTAATTTAAATTGTCATTGTCATATTAAGTACACAGTGCTTGCAGCATAATTTTTTGTTTTCTCTAAAAATGTGGCAGAATCGTGGGCTATTATAAAAAAAGATCACAAGCTGCAGTGACACATTGTTCTCTCAAACTATGGTACCACAGTCAAACAAGTCGAAACTCAAGGCTTAATAAGTCACCTCATGAGGGTGCGAGGTGTTTGGAAGCTACCTGTTCTGCCATCCACATTTCTGCAAACTTTCTTTATGGTGCTCCATTGTAGGAAGACTTGAGCATGACCCCAGGATATAAAGAAAACACAAGAAATACAAAGAAAGCCTTTCGCACCGTTGCTAAGTCCAGAGGCGTCTGTCCCTCCTGGTTCTTCATGGTGGGATCGGCACCATGGGCCAATAGCAGAGCGCAGAGCTGAGTCCGACCCTTCTGGGCCGCTTCGTGGAGGGGCGTGAATGCCCACTTATCTGTGGCGTTGACGCACGTGTTGTATTTGATCAGCAGGGCGGCTATGTCCACATGCTAGATAGAGAAAAAGATGTAGAAGTGAGGAAGAGGAAGGATGGTGACGGACACGAAGAGAGAAAAAGGATGAAAGAGGAAGAAGAAAAAGCAGAGAGAGATAAAAAATTAGAGGAGGTGGTGAGAGGAGAAAAAAGACAAAAGCAATAAAGCCATATCTCAAGAGAAAATTGCGAAGTGTGGTGAATGAGTGCTATAAAAATCCTGATCAGACAAAATGTAATATGTGGGATGCTCTGGAACAGACATTGTGTGAATTATTAACTCCATCATGATTCTTGTTTTCCCACCGGTCCTTCCTCTCCCACACTTCTTTTCCAGGTCTTTTCCCTTATCGACATCTTAGCATCAAACACAATGTAGCTTGTTTCTGAGTACCAGTGGGTAATGCTTAAGTTTGTACGTGTGGAGTGTGTGTGTGTGTCTCCAAAACGCAAAGCTCATCAATTTTTCATTCAGACATGTGTTTCATGGCTCTTTCAGCAGAAGAATGCTGTCTGACTATAGGGAAAATGTGATTGAGATATAACCAATGACTCCAGATAAAAGAAAACTACATACATACATATAATAATGATCCTAATGCTCGTTTAAATAGAGAATTACTGTCCAATATTACAAACAGAATTTGAAGCATTGACAAGCAGTTTGTCAGTATCAAGTAGTAAGACACAAATTCAGATTTTCTTGTATGAATCTCACATGTGATGTAGATTTTAAGCCTCCAATAATACTTAGATATGTCACCCAAACGTTTAGAAAACTTCACAGCAAGACTGTTTTCAAACTTTTCACGGTTAAAGTACAGAAACGCAGCTTTAGCTACAGACAGCTCACACAGGAGGAAGGTTTATTTCCAATAAGAATCCTAAACAGAACCGGCTCAAGAAATGGAGATACTCTTCATCAGCGTTTCTCTTCCAAATAGTTCCTGTGCTACTTGCGTGAACATGACTACGTATCAGGCTAATATTTAAACTAAATATTACAGGAAATGCAAAGCTCATTTTAAGTTACATTCCTGAAATCTCATAGTTTATTTTCATTCAAACGTTTAAGAACTATGTTGACAGGATAATGTGTTTTCAAACTAATTTGCCCTAAGACGAATGAGGCACAGACAACGAGACAAAAAATGGAAACATTCAAATCTTCATTTGAATGTTTCCATTCCATAAAATGGCCATCACATATTCCCAGAGCCCACGGTGATGTACAGGTATTCAGTTTAAAAGGATACAGGTCAATTTATAATATGCAGATAAAAACATGAAATCTTCATTTCAGCTGTTGGAACCAGTGAATCTTTGGCATTTGTGCTTTTGAAATTAATAACCAATTAGTCGCTTATCCTAATGGCCGCTGATTAATTGTGACTTGATCAAGTAAGAGCTGATTCGGCTGATCGTCTCAGCACTAAGTTTAAGGGTTCACATTTTCTTTACACTTATATAGGATATGAGTTTCATCCTAAAACATACTGCAGCATTACTGAACAAAGCTTGTGAACTTAACTCAAGTCTGTAGTGTGTGTGCTTGTGTGTGTGCATGTGCATGTCTGTGTGTGTGTGCGTGTGTGCATGTGCATGTCTGTGTGTGTGTGTGTGTGTGTGTGTGTGCATGTGTGTCTTACCCCGTACGAAGCAGCATTGTGTAAAGGTATCAGCCCTCCTTTGTCCTGTGCATTCACATCAGCTCCATGCTCCAACAGATACTCTGCTACCTCCAAGTTGTTATAGCCGGCTAGAGAGTGATGCAGGGAGGGGGGAGGTTGTGTGGAAGCGGGACGGAGAGAAAGAAAGATGACGGATGAGACATAAATGGAGAAAAAGAGGAGAAACAAAAATGTAGCCAGGTAATGAGAGAGAAGGATACAGAGAGAAAGATGTGTCAGCCTACATCAGCTGCGGTGTGACAGTGTATAATCATCTCTTCCCTTCACAAGCAAGTACATGAAGGCAGAGGGTGTGTGGGTGTGTGTCTAAGTGGTCAGATCTCTGAAAAAAAATCACAGGCCTTCAAAGTGTTTTTTTATAACAGCCCGTCATGCTGTGAAACATTTTCTAATTGAGATCAACTTTATCATCATATGGAAGCTAGTCAATTCTCTATAAAAATGCATATAAGAAGACAAAGGTTAATTAGCTTCCCCACCAGAAGTCGATTACAACTTTAAAACACTTCAAATCCAAATACATAGCAAAATATTTACTACTGGGGAGTGACATCTTTAACACCACACTTTTACCTAAACTTAAAATCTCTGTAAGGTAAGAATAAATATGTGTTCTGAGTTTGACCAAGAAGAAAGTGTTATTAACCTCCCAGCCAAATTTGAATGATTAAAAAGCGTGTGCGCTGAATGTGCTGAAGCCACGAAGCGATTGAAACGTGTCAGATGAGTTCAGAAAATGACATGACTGACTTTGAAACGCTCTGAGCGAGATTAATTAATCTGTCTCTGCTAGGGGTACAGGTGTATGCTCAGGGTGGCCTCAGTGTGTCATCGAGCCACCCTTTAGGACCGCCCACAAAACTGGTGAAAAACAGTTTTAACCTCTAACTCCACATTTCAGTTATATATCATTTAAAATCTTTGTTTTCAGCAACAATTTTCCAACATATTTAATGTGCTTGAAAGAAATCTCATAATTACCTTTACACAGACTTTAAGCAAGCAAGTAACTGAAGTCATTACAAGGTAATCTTCACATCGTTCATGCCAGATTTGTGCTCATCATTTAACAATACTCATGATTAGCACAAAGATAAAAAAGAAATATCTAAATATAAACGGTTTGAAGAGATTTATGTACTGGGTTTATGCCTGTGAGGTGCTACACTCTATCTCTATATCTTTGTAGGTGATCCAAGGTCATAACAGGATGCTATAGCTACTAGTTTAATATATAGAGTAAACTTTGACCATATGGTCTTTTGAGCTGAAATGAACATGTCCGACAAGTAGAAAATGTGTATTTCCCAAAAAATCAAACCTTTTCTTTAAAAATAAGGCACTAAGAACTAGGTGCCCCGAACGTTTAAAAAAAAAAACTCACTTCATCCAATTTGGACATCCTTTTATTCGGCACACCGTCTTTAACCGCTCCTGTCTAATCACAGCTGAGTCATCTACCATTCAAAAGAAATTGCACACAGCTTGGGAGCGATTCATCTACCGCGATGCTCATTATTCAGTTTTTCCAAATCGCTGCAACCCTGGCCCTTAACAATCACCAGGAAAAGGCAACACGTCTGGCTCTCCGTGCATTTCATAACTAATTTTAAAATCCTGCTGATAACTATTAAGGCACTGCATGACCATTCTCCCAGTTATATTTCAACCATGTTGATCCCTATGAGCCACATCACAGCCTGAGACGCTGAGGCAGCGGTCTCCCGTTTGTTCCGAGTGCTCGCTAAATTGCCAGGGACCATTTCAGTCTGAGCTGTTCAGTTATCATCTCACTATGTCTACTCTGCCATATCCTTGACAGTTTTTACTGTAATTTATCCCATTTAGTTTCTAGAAATGATCTCCTGTATCTCTTCCTTTTTTAGTAAATTGTATTATTTCTGTTTTTCTCTTTGCTTTTACTATTAAACACTTGTTAAAGTCTGTGTAAAGTAAGAATAAATATGTTCTGAGTTTGTCAGACCAAAGAAGAAAGTGTTATTAACCATGCAGCCAAATTTGAATGATTAAAAATATCAACAAGTTTATGAAATTAGGTGTCAAAATCAGGTAAAAATGAGTTCTCAGCTCCAGCTCCACCCACTCGTGGGAGCAGTCAAGCAGAAATTTTGAAGCGACTGAAACGTGTCAGATGAGTTTAAAAAATGACAGGAATAACTTTGAAACACACTGAGCGAGATGAATTAATCTCTATCTCTCTGCTAGGGGTGCAGGGGTATGCTCAGGGTGGCCCCAGTGTGTCATCGAGCCACCCTTTAGGACCGCCCAAAAAAATCCTGGACTGAAAACTGATGAAAAACTGTTTTAACCTCTAACTCCACATTTCAGTAATAGATCATTCAAAGTCTTTTCACACGTTTTCAGCAACTACTTTCCAACATATTTAATGTCTTTTGAAAGAATCTCCGGATCGCCATTACACAGATTTTTTTGTATGGACTGTGCCACTGTTGTCTAGTACTTGGTCATCGTCAGAATTGTTGGGTCTTGGTAAATAATATTATAAAGAGTATGATTAGAAATAATCTATATGAAACATGTCCTGACAGAACTTCAGTTAATGCTATATAAGTAAAATTGAATTGAAAACCATTATTAACTGGCTATCATGCCTATAAAAGCACATGGCTCTGTAATTATGACATAGTGGTCTGGTGGTGACATTAAGGAGCTCATATTCCATGATGATATTAACAATTCAGTGTCCACATAAAACGATTGTGACCAGCCACCTGAATGTATGCTACAACTAATAATTTAAGAATTGCTAAGTAGTTCCAGCCTGACTGTCTATTAAAAAAAGTATTTTTGTCCTCAGGACCTTAGCTGTCTGGAAGTGTTTATTGTCTTGTTCTTGGCACTGCGCTGAGCCAAAATCCCAGGGAGTTGGCTGTTTCTGAGATGCTGCAGCCAGAATGATTGGCACCAGCAAATGTACCATGTCCAGAGAAGCTTAAATCCTTCAAACAGTAACTAAAAACCTCTGACTTTGTCCTTCATTTTAATGTGTCTGCACAGTGAGCTTCACCCACTTCAGAGAGGTGTTTAGTAAATAAAACGACCTGTGAATGTGTGTCTGTGAGCAGATTTTTGTTTCCACATGCATGTTACCTGCGAGGTGCAGAGGTGTTGAGTTGCGTCCCTGTGTATCCCGACAGTTAATGTTGTCGGGGCTACATAGCTTTTGCACCCTTGCCAGGCAGCCTTTCTTGGCGGCATCCAGCAGCGCGGCGTCTCCTCTTAGCAGGTCCTGGATGTCGGTGTCCCCATCCTTCACCAGGTCCAAAGGTGTGTTTCCGTCTCGGTTCTTCTTGGTCGGGTCTGCCCCATGCTGGAGAGAGAAGAGGCCGAAATAGTGGAGGAAAAGAAAGATGGAGAGAGAATGATGTTAAAGAAATGATGTGATCTGCCATGTGTCTATACATACGAACATCAAAAATGCAGACAGTGTTTGTAATGAAAATGCAGAGCATAAAGTATTACAGACTAAAGGCTGGTACAAAACTTAATTTTACAAAATATTCTTCCTCAAAATCCCTTACTGCTTAAACCCCAGTGGAAGGGTTTCACTCAGATGAGGAAGAGACAATGACGAGTGACGAGTGAGAATCGGATGAAGGTAATTCACCAGAGAGAAGAAGAGAGGGAGAGGCAAAGGGAGGGAGAAAGGTGACATCTAGTGAAGTGGAAAACATCACAAACCCTGGAGACTGGGGGGTGCGGGCAGCAGACATTTTCATCACTCAACTGTCTCCTAGGTTAGAGTTCAACTTGTCATTTCATTGGGAGTTTTGAAATCCACTCATTAAAATGTTGCGGGAACACTCCCCTGAGTATCGACTGCTGGCTTGAAACTGTCCGTTATACGTCTCACATGGTTGGCTCATGTGTCTGCCCCACATCTTCATTTCTATTATCTCTTTGCTGCTGATGCAATCACACCCTGACTATTATTTATTCTCTATCCAGGAAAATTAGAAAAGAGACCCATTGAAGAAATAATTGGTACATTTATATAGAAAGAAATGTTGGCTTAGGTACTATTCTAGTGGATTCAGTAAGATTTTCCATTTACAGAACCTGTAAGTTCTCTCTTGTGAAAAATAATCTGGATCATTGGAGGTGACCCATTTAGCATTTTTCATGTTCACCATCTTAGTTCAGCATGTTAACATGCTCATATTATACAATATACTAGTTAGCAGTAAACCCAAAGTTCAGGCTATCTGGACACCATGGATATCTTCACCAAATGTCATGGCAAGCCATCCAATAATTGTTGAGATATTTCAGTTGCAACCGATTGACATTGCCATCCCTAGAGCCACGCTGCTAACATGGCTACAAACACGAACAGAGCTGTATTTATCATGAACAGTGATAACAAAGAAATATATAGAAGCTCACATTGTGACGCACTGCTTAATTGACACGTGCAAGATGATAATACATTCAGCCAAGATCACACCAAGTGCCAAGAAGACAGATTCTCCTGTCATCAAGAGAAATTCAGTCTGTGTTTTTCGCCTCTTTCCTAACAAAGAAAATGCTAATATGCGTAATATGCGTGGATGACTCATACAGAATATCACAGCCTTGGAAGCAAATGCAGCAGAGTTGTACTCTGAGCACAAATTTGACACAAAAAAGGGACAATAGAAAGTTGACTACAAACACAGGAGACAAAAGAAAACCTACTGTCGAACTCTGGAAGAGTTTATTCAGAAAGAGAGAACAGTTACATCCTGAGGCCATGGCAGATTAACACCAAAATGTGGGAACACTGTGTTTCTTGTGTGCATGTGTGAGTTAAAGGGGAAATGAGGGCGCTGCCATGTGTGCACAGGAATCACAAACGCAAGCTCAAAAACCAAACTAAAATTCGGCAGTGTGAGGATTTTCAAACCGGAGTGGAAAAATGCCAAACCTTCCCACCACCTAGAACAATCGATCATCTGTCTGCATTTCCAACCTCTGCCTCCAGACCTCTTATTAAAAGTGTGGCCTCAGGGAGCTTCTGTATCTCTGAACTCCAGGACTGTTTGGAGAGCACTGAATGGGATTTATCTGCACATGAAGCTCCAGCAGGCTTTACACGCCGACATTGAGAAATAAGTTTTGTTTGCTGCTACTGTAACGATAAAGCTAATGACAAGGGGAACGGACCTTGACAGCTGCACAGATATGCTGAATGGAACAACAAAGACAACAAAGACGAGGATGAACAATTGCTTGTGATAAACTCACACCAAGTTAAGTGAGCCTTACGTTGAATGAATACAAACAAAGCTGCTGGGGCAGATGGTGTTCCTGGACATGTGCTAACTGCGTCGCTCTGACCAAGGACAGTCTTCATGAGCATCATAAATATTGCCTTGGAGGTTGCAGGCCATGCAAATTAAAGGAAAAAACAACATAAAGCTGTCTTTAACATAGACTGTTTGAATCTCTGGAACATTGCAGATAAAAAGATACTCAGTTTGTGATAATTATACTGGAGTGCGCCAAGATGTCGGTCCAAAATCTACTACAGGTGTTCAATTCAACCATGCAGTGACTGCTCATGCTCTCTTAGGAAGCATCTGCGTTTTCTAAATGTCTTTACTCATTGTTCAAGTTTTTCTTTGCAACTTGTCTGTAGTAGTCAACTATATACATATTAAAAAGGCCCCTCTTTCCCCCAGTTTGGATCAATATCAGCCTTTGGGGCAATCATGTGTAACAGTATGTCAACCTGCCTTTCACACATACTCTATAATGAAATGTTAAATAATAGATTTTACCTCAGCATTTTCACACCATTACTCTTAGTGAGGTAGCCTTCATAAACTTCATAATTTGTGCCTCAAAGCACTGCTGTGCACCGACTAACCCGAAACACGAGGAAGCCACATGGTCGAGTCCTCTTTTCACTATTAACACACAACTGCACGCTGGGAAACGGTGATAAAAGAAGCGCAGCAAAGACTTTATTTCTTGAAGAAAATGAACACAGCACGTTCCCCTAGTAAAGGCTTATGAATTCCACTGAATCTATGCTGAAAACAGTGGACGGTACTGAAACTACATGACTGCAGAGAGTTGTCTAGTAGTACAGCGTGGTACAAAAAACAGTTTTGGTCTCTATGGCTAATTTCCCTGTTCATGACAACTGTACGGAGTCTGGATTATTATTGCAGACTAATTATTAATTAGAATAATTATTATATCTATTTAACTCACCTGCTCATATTATAGTTAGGCCTAAATGACAGGTGGATGTTATTACAGATGTGTATTTGTTTGGGTACCCAGGAGTTATTCAGCCTGCCTCGGGTCTGCTATCAATTTTTAGATTAGCCAGGAGGTGGAAGAGGCAAGACTACCAACATGGCAACAGCCAGAGCCACAATTTCTGAGCTTTAAAACGGCTCTTCAGAAACCTGTGAGTGACGTTGCGCATACGCTGTCCATTCTTTATACTATGGTGGTGCCATCTTTTGTCTGGATATTAGAAATCTAGCATATCAAGATCCTCCAGTCAGACGCCTCCTCAGACTCCTCATCGCTCTATATGGATGTTGTTTGTTGTTTTCATCTGCTGCAATTTTTAGTCATGATTTATTTGCCAAGTCTGTTTTCATTTCTGTTTTGTCGAAACATCAACTCTTCTCCTCGGTGAAGCATAAAAACATTTTTGCAATGCTGAGTTTTTATTTATTTTCAGCGTTTCCAGTTGGGTCTTGTGCAAATAGCAAATGTGCACAACAACAGGTGGATGGATAACAGAGAACAGCAGGGCGTTCTCACATTTGAGGAGCCAGAAGAAATGTCTAATTTTTCCTTGATAAATTACTTCAACAATAAATTCCCAGAAATACTGTCAGTTCCTTTCAAATCACAGAATGCTGGCCCCCCATGTAGTCACTCAACATTTCTACAGGCTCACCCACACCAGCCTGTACATGTCCTCTGTATAGCTGTACAGTCACACTAGTCAGACTGAGGAAAACAGCTTTTCCCCCAGAGCTGTCACCTTCCAACACACTGCTTCCCCACTGCCCACTGCCATCAACTGCAACTATCATCCCAGCAACTTCACATACACACCTTTCACACTGTCTTTGTCCATTGTTGGTTATAAAATGTTACTACATTTTTTTTATTTTTTTTATTTCCTTAAATGCACCTGACACAGATTGCCCGACACTTAATTTCACTGTGCAATGACGGTGAAGAAATTCTATAATTATAAATCTCGAAGCAACACATTTTCCCTGCAGCTGGTGTGCATTTTCTTTGCCATGTGCATTCATCTGCATGAATTCAACAGTGTTGATTCTAATAATAATTTATGTGCCGCCATATGGCAACAGCACAGTGGTGATGGAGCCTTGTCTGGAGGTGATTATGGTAGAAAAACAAAAGACATTTCAGCTGCGAAACTGTAACATTTCACAGGACTTATTTAGACTCTACGAGATGTGATGATCGGGTACCACACAGCAGATATTTTCAGCCTTGTAGTCTGATTGGTCAGGGTATCCCGACTGCCTGCTTGTGACAGGCCAATTAAAGGGCTCTAATAGGTGTTATTGCAGATCCATACTGTTGATTTATACGATGAGTAACACACAGGGGGCACATGGCGTCTGATGTCATTTGTTACATTAGCAACAGATGATATTGACCAGCTTTCAGGCAGAATGGATTACTGTTTGGGAGTCTGATGTCTTGTAAATGCTTTCCTTTCAAGCTGTATGTAGAAAAGCATAAAGTGTGTGTTTACAGAGTGTTAACGCTGCACCAAGAAAATGGCTTGAGAATTTAAATATTTGAAATCCTGCAGACTTCAACACACCCCGAAGTCCTGCATGGTAACTGTGAACAGCTTGCCAATGTTTGCAAATGTGGCTGGTGCGGTGTTTAATACTAAGAGAGCCAAAAAGAAAACTGAGGAAAACACGTCACACAGCTTTTGTGTCCAGCTTTTTCCAGCAAACAAATATAACTTACTGATTTACTGTCCATTTACAGTCTAAGTAGACAGAGTGAAGGTGATGGCCTCCTGTACTATGACCAACTTTAATTCAGGCTGATAAAGGTGTGTATAGAGTTGCCTTTTGCAGCTTTAAATGTCTGATTTTTATGGCAGTGACAGCCGCTGAGTTGCTCGAAAGCTGAGTAATCAAACAGACTTAGACTTAGGAGATGAAAATACAGGTCTAACCTTGAGCAGCAGTTTGCAGATCTCGTATTTGCCCTTGGCAGCGGCTTCGTGGAGTGGCGTGAACTTCCACAAGTCGGCTACGTTGACCGAGGCTCCGTGTCTGACCAGCAGCTCGGCCACCTCGTAGTGACCGTACGAACAGGCGTTATGGAGGGGAACCAGACCACTGTAAAGGGAAAACAACAGCTTTACACATTTATACATTATTTTTCAGAACTGTGCTATAACTTTCGAATGTAAATGTTCACTCTTATGTCTGGCACAACTTAAGTATCACACCCTTTGTCCTTGGCGTGTACGTCTGCCCCATGGTGCAGCAGGTACTCCACCACTGACACTCTGTTGTAGCCAGCAGCGAAATGCAGGGGAGTGGAGTGTCGTCCCTCCAGGTCTCTACAATTCACATTCTGAGCCGTACACAACGACTGGAAAGAGACCAAGACAAAAGATCAAAATGAATTTCAAATTAAAGAGCTGATCTTCCAAAGAGCCACAAAGAAATAAATCTATTCTCTGCGGGTGCATAACCAATCATGGAGTAATTACAATCAAGATTTATTTCCATAATTGTTTCTATTATTTAGCTTTAAAAAGTTCCTCTGGAGAAAGATTTGATTGAAAGGATCATTTCGAGCGTACAGAGACACAAAAACAGTTTGGTTTTTAATGTTCCAGTGCAATAACAGCATTTCCTTATTGAAGATAAACGATCATTATGAATGATCAAGATCTGAAAAAGACAAAAAGTGAGGAAACCAGACATTTTTTCTGATAAAATCAAATCATTCAGAATTTTGCAGGTTTAGTCTTCGTTTCTTGTCTGAACTCATATTACTGTTATTTGCTCATGATCATAATTACATGAAATTTACTTAGAAGAAATGTATGGCTGAGCTGCTAGCTTCACTGTAGACTCGACTGACAAAATAAATAAATAATTAGGATACGTCTTGTAGGAAATGATGTATCACCCAGACTCTAAAGTTCACAGCATCTTTCTTATTCTCTGAAAAATAAACCCAACGAACTGAAACCGACGTTAAACATGACAACCAGTACTTCTGAGACACAGTAAGAAGCAAGAAACAGAAATAGAGAAAAATATGTCTGTGAAATTAATTATGAGAAAAATAACTTTAGGGAACTGGAGTTATTAATGAAGCTGAGTAAACTGCATGCCTGGTGAAGTGAGGCAGATAACTGCTCTGCCGCTGTAAAATATAAAATAATAGCACTATTTTTCTGTTAATTCAGACCCAATTACACCTGTGTTCAGAACTGAGATGAGACACAGTTGGATGTTTACTTTAAAGTTCATCTCAACCACTTTCTAAGAAGATGTTGTACAGGAAATAAAATGACACATCCTGCTGGCAGACTTATTCCTCATTCTGAAGCCATTATTTCACACTTCATCTGCAGCAAAGTTTCTGTTTATGAACGCTTCTGCACCGAGGTGAGTGGCATTTGAATTCTGCACACAATAAAAATGACATAATTAGTTTTGACTGAATCTGGCGGGTACGATTAAACTTGTAGACACTTGTGGATGGTGTATAGAGACTTTCTGGTGTGGGCATGGATGACATGGGGTCATTTATGGATTGATTCCAGTCTGTGCTGGCGCTTCTTATCGTAGTTATTTATACCAATAATGAGAGACGATTGGGATGCAGCTAAAAAAAATAGTTGATTTTCTGTCTTTTTGCTCAGCTGACATGACAAGAACACTGTGTATCTGCGTGTCTATCTTCACATTCACAGAGTCAAAAGGACTTCATATCAGGCAGCAATATCGGTAATAACCAATGTGGACCTGCAACGTTTTGTCAACTGAAAAAATGAATAGGTTACTATTTAGACCATTGAATAATTGTTTTAGTCAATGTGTAGGGTGAACATGCAAAATATTTGCTTCTCAAAACTGACGATTTGATGCTTTTCTTTTGGCATACACGACAGCAAACAGAACATCTTTGGGTTTTGGCCTGCTGGTCTGACGAAACAAGACATATAGAGACTTCCCCTTGAGCTGTGGGGAATTCTAACAGGTATGGTAATATTTCACATTTTATACAAAATGATTGGTCAATTATAAGAATAAACCTTGCAGCCCTAAACCAACGTGAGTTTAACCTACAGAATATAAAAAATAGTCCTCAAGAGACTAAAACTCCATTTGCACCAGCTATCAAAAACGTTATTATATTAAAGAGATGAATCTCTTTTAAAGGTGCATTAGATAAAGACAACCCCTTAGTCTGCACTCATGAATTAAACATACAATAACTGGTTTTGTTTTGGCCACTAGGGGGCCGGGGAAAGAAGTTGTGAACGCACTAATGACATATCCCCTTTGAAGATGATATATGGGCAGACACACTCTTTACACATCCAGCAGTTGTTGTGTTTCCAACGATCTCTTGATCTCTGGAGCTACTTAATGCTCCACTACATTCACCAGCTAGTCTCTTACTGTGTCTGCATTGGATTTTTACCTTTAGCAGAGTTTTTCTTCTGAATAAGCCGCCTGCTGCGGCATTAAACAATGACATGAAAGCGATGAGAGTGAACAAAAACAGTGAAGTTGCAGGTCAGACAGCTGAACAATGAGCCGAAACTGACAATGAAGCTCTGTGAAGCTAAAAGGAAGTGATCACTCTTTGTAGGTTCATCACTACGAGCGACCCCTTTCACATCACCACACTTTCATTTGATATATTGTTATAATAACAATATCGATACATCATCGTTATCCTACACAGAAAATGTAGCTGTAGCCTCTGTATCATGGAGCACATCATTTTGTATTTACTGCTTTGAATGATGTAGAAAATCTTCCTGAATGACACAATCTGTCTTAGCATCTTAGTCACAGTCTGAACCTCGACATCTCAGCGGGTGACAGGAATCAGCACAGGAACAGTGCAAAGTGTAATTTTTCTTAAAACACCAATCAGTAGCTCAGCCACGTGTGTGTGTGTGTGTGTGTGTCAGGTAAAAAGAGAGTGACAGAAAGCCAGACCAGAGCTCATTGTCTGTTCTGCTACAATCCCCTGCCAACCTGCCAAAGCATCACACTTCAGACACTGACAGACCCTCTTCATCTGGATAACCCCATTACTGTCTGTCTCCACGGGTAAAGACACATTTTCACTTGACACCAAATACTTCTGTCAAATACTTTAGCGGGTCTTCCCGGGTCCTGACATTTGGTGGGTGGTTTTATCCGAGGGATTTTACAGTGCATCATGAGCGCCTACATTTTTAACACGAGTGGGCTCCGGTGCAAATCAAACTGATGGCAGGGGCAGCACGGAGAGGCGCAGACGATGACTGTGATTGTACAGAGTGTAATGGTAGGAAATCTGTGGCCTTTAACAAGAAGAAATGTTTGCAGTTTTACTGAAATCAATGTGGACAACAATACAAAGACATGAACAGAAAACATTTGATAGCCGCCTGACATTTAAAAAAAAATGCCTCCGACCGGGACTCCATAAGAGCAACAAGCACAGTCACAAAGGTCAGAACATTTTGTTCCATTTTCATTTAAACAACTTAAATAAAAAAACCTCTGTGTCGGCAGCAAATTCAATGAGCCAAATTTACATTATGCAACATCATCTTCTGCTGCGTATCACTGCTTCACAGTCATGAATGAAAATCCTTTATTACTGATTAAACAATGAGTTTTTACAGATTTAAGGACAATAAAGTAATATATATCCGTTCAGGCATTTTTAGGGTTTATAAAATTCAGCCTGTGTTCAGTCATGCAGCTGGTCAAGTTTCACACACACTTTCTGGACAGGGTCCCACATAATTTCCGAACCATAATGAGGCAATTAAAAAAGATTTCTGCTCCCTCAGAGCAAATTATTTCCCAGGATTGGTGTCATTACACATACCAAGGCTGCTGAGGTCATGTTCTTTTTCCCCTATGGCCATTTCCATTTTTTAAATTAAGGCAATATTGACTGTTTGAAGGGGAATGAATTGTTTCTTTTCAATAATTTAACCCTTTAATACTCAAACCACTTTAGGTGTGGTCTTGATTACTTTTAAATGTAAACCCATGCAATTGATTTTGACAGAAATCTCTCTAGGATTTATTTAATTGGACTGAAGGTAGAGAGATACTGTATCTAATGTTTCATATGTATACTGCCATGCGGTGCATCTGGAGTATATTTACCACAATGAATATGAATATCTTCTTCATTTTTATGTAACTTATAACTTTCAAATAAGGCTGACAAAGTACAACCAAACTACCTTGACAGTGTCCAGGTCTCCAGCTTTAGCAGCTTCCAGAAGTCTGTAGTCCACATCTGAGTTTCTCACTGGGATGTTCTCTACAGAGCAGAACACACAGGAGAACATTGAAGAAGCATTCATTAAAAGCTTTGCACAAACACATGGTCATGACAGTTAATTTTGCAATTTGCACTTTCATAATAACTGACAGGAGAGAATGACTCATCAAATGTATGTCACCACAAACAGCAGAACATACAACTAAATAACTGATATATATATAATATAAAGCAGTTTCCCCCTTATTTCCACTTTATGCTAACCTAAGCCAACCAGCCGCTATTTATTTAATTAATTATTAATTATTTTATTTATTTAATGTACAGACGTGAAAGTGATCAGCTTTTTCATCCAACTCATCTCAAATACGTCAATATGTACATTTCACACATTATCCCGTTAAAATCGCTGCACTTATCAATAATGTCTGTCACAGTATGAGTTCCAGTCAAAAAAGTCCGGGCTGTTTGTTGATTGGTTGGTTGAATCTTCACCTACAGTCTGAAACTATCAATACGGACCTTTTAAAAACATTTTCACTTAATCCCACTGTTGCTAGCTGGTGCATAGCAACCAAAACACAGCACCTACACATCTGCACACCCAGCCAGCCACCCAACCCACGCACACAAAGGCGGGCCTACCGTTGAGTATTTGTTGAACGGCTTCATTTCCCATTTGAGCAGCAGTAAAGCCCTGCAGTGACACCAGCGAGGCGTCTGCCCCGTATCCTAGCAACAGCCTGCAGGTCTGAAGGTGGCCCGCCAACGCCGCACGGTGCAACGCCGTCTGACCCAGCGTGTCCAGGGCGTTCACCTGCGAACAAAAATACTTTGTGTTATGAAATTTCAGAGGATCTTCAGGTATGACATTTTCCCCCTAAACTGCTTGACTTCTTTAAAAAAAAAAAATCCACCTTTAGATGCTTTCAGAACTCCTACCTGAGTTATTTTTGCTAAAATGGATGTAATGGACCCTCAAATAGCTTCGTTTATTGTAAGCCTGGGTGAATTTTGCTGGCAAAAAACGTTCTATACACTGTTCTATATTTAAATTTGTAAATAAAAGTGACTCTGTGGACTGTGATAAACTTTGTTTACAACTAATAGAAAAAGAATATATGTAAAATATGATCCGGGAAGATTTTTATTCTTATATTACATTACATATAGTGTAGTTTAATAGTAATGTCTAGGTGTCATGTATAGGTAAGAGTGGTCAATATGTATAAACTCTTCACTCACAGTGTTTTTATGGTTTTGATATACATAACTGTCATACGCCAAATATTCTGCAAAGAATCAGCAAATGAAAAGCCTGCAAACCAGACAAAGCAGTCCTGAATATTTCCTGTATATCTATATCTAGATGCTTGTTATGCGCATAATATTAATATGAATATGTACATGCGTCAGTATCAGTAGCGACAGTAACACACTTTTGTCAGTAATGAGATGAGATGAGTCACGACGTTAACTGAATGCACAATGTCTTGTTGATCCTGGTCTGTGTAAACATCAGTGCTCCTTCTACAATAAATTTCAGCCTGTATGCAGAGTATGAAATGGCAGCTCTATAACTAAAGAAGGTCTGACAAACAATTAACCTGATGCTTAATGTTGATATTTCATATAACAGAAACACTGACATTAAAAGGGTATTTTTCTCTTAAGCTGTGTCAGAAAAGGCACATTAAATGTTATAAAGCATTTACTTTGGATAGGCTCTGTACATGGAGACAACAACAAAACAGAAAAAATAAACATTCGTGATATTAATCTATGTGCATGTGTGGATAAGCAGATGCTAGATGGGCACCTGGAGAGCACAGACCTCAAGACAAGGTGTTTCATTTCTACAGTGATGAGGTGGCAAACATTAAAAAATTCATTTTTTGGTTTCTGTTAAAAATATAGAAATGCTGATGGTTGAGGTGATACACGGCATATTTGTGTACAGTGGTTTACCTTGGCACCGTGTTTCTGTAGCACTTCCATAATGTCGTTATGAGCACGTTCTGCTGCCACATGGAGAGGAGTCATGAAGCTAGAGAGAGGCAGAGGCAAGGAGGAGATAAAGGTGAGTGTTCAATGTTGCATTATTTATGTGGTTTCCGTTTTAGATGCAATAAACCTTCAGGAAAACACGATCAGCTAGTGTCCGACTTTGTTTTGGAAATTTTATAAATGATAAGAAACAAAACCAAGACGATGGTGAATCATTACACTTTTTGATTATTAGTACAACATACCACCTACTGGCAGCTTCAGTCCAAAACTACTGAACTCATTTTGCTGAGTTGTATATAAACGTAATAATGAGTCACTCATTTTGTGTGTACTCACTCTTTATTCTTCTCATTCACGCTGGCGCCTTTCCTTAACAGCAGCTCCGTCACTTGTTTCCTCTTTGGGTGGGGCGACGCTACTGCGCAGTGCTAACAGACACAAAGACAAAAAAATTCTTTGCATCTGTCCACCAGTGTGGCAATCTGTGTGTGTGTGTGTGTGTGTTTTTCTTACCAGCGCAGTCTCGTGTGTGTGAGGGTGTTTGAAGTTGATGATCTCCAACGCCAGAGTCTTCTTAGCTTTGGCCATGTCAGCTTCCCGAGCAGCTTGAAGCAGAGAGTGGCCTTTAAACTCATCTGAACACACACACAGAATATCGGCATGTCAGGGACAGAAAACAGCTTTAGCTTTAGTTTTGAACAACATTTGGAGTTGATTTTGTGTTACGAGCACATCCGGCCATAACAATATATTCTTTCACTTGCAGCATACCAAAAAAAGAGAAAGATCACTTCAAAGTTTTTACCAGCGAGCTAATAACCTATGATGCAACAGCCTGTATGCTGGAGATGAAGTGGAAACAAGTGATTATTCCCCCGAGAACTGAAAATTACAAACAACAAACTATTTTGCTCCAAAAGTATTTCAGGCTGCATAAAAGGAGCCTATCCACCAAGCGAGCAGCAGCATTCATGCATTTCTAATCAGACATTTAGATAAACGATATGAACACCACGGAGAGGTTACATCTTCAAGGGAAAGTGTTCAAGAGGGAGACGGCAGAAGAAGCATCTGCAGTTTATTCAAGAGAAACTTTGACCCTCTTAAAATGGAGCAATGTCTATTTTTCTGCTCTCGTCACAGCTAGCCGCCTTAGTGTGGACATGCCCTGTGAACAGTTCAGCCAAAGTGCTAATTTTTTTTTCTTTGATTGATTAATTTGAAGAATTTTTTAGCGGCCTGAAGAGGAGAAAAGTAGTTTGGTAGGTTTACGTGCATGGAGAGTTTGGAGGTTTGCATGTTCTTGCCGTGTCTGCGTGGCTTCTCTCCGGGTACTCCGGCTTCCTTGCACAGTCCAAAGACATGCACTTAACAGGCTACTGCCCATAGGTGTGTGTGAACGCTTGTTCACACACACACTCACTTCTTTAATTTATATTCAGCGTTATGTGCTGAACTATTTCTCAGCCGGGTGCTGTTACTTTGTGGTTGCCTAGCAACCAACCAATAACATTCAATGCTAAGACTCGAGACGTGACAAGCTTATTTCCAAAAACTCAAAACTATTCCTTTAAAATATTACACTTGGTTTACTAAATTTATCTAACTTAGCTTGTATTGCACATCAGTATCCAAGACAACAGGAGCATCAAAGGCTTAATAAATCAAACCTTAACTCTGCACTAATCTTTATTCTCTCACAGTCTGGACTGGTCAGATAATAATTTCCTCCAGGAAAAGAAAAAGGCTGGCACAAAATTTCATCAGTTTCAATTTCATCTATACTTACACCAAACACAAAGACACACACACACACTCTCTAGGTCCAATTAAGCGAATTAGAACTATAAAATATATACCCAAATATGACATAAAATACATATTTTACTATATTTTTACTATAGAGAATAGTCTGATGGTGAAAACAACAATCTTCAGTTTGGCTGCAGGTGTGCATTGTTGTGAAGGGTATACCGTTATTGCAGCAAATGCCCCACTGAGACGCAATTTCAAAGACACGCCTTCATCAAAGAGCAAACAGCAGGAGCAATAGTCCTGCAGATGTACACAGACTTAAGATGGCTTATGACTCATGTAGAATTTGATTTTTGTTTTGATCTGCCTCATTACAAAAGTGCGGCAGCGAGGGAGCTCACTCACTAATTGACTTTCAAAGAGTTGCGGAGAGCTTTCTGGCAGAGACAAAGACTTGGCTTGTCTGCTTTGACTCTGTGGTAGCTGCAGATATAAAGAGATTTATAGAATAGCGGTGCCTTCTTGTGTGTAATTAATTTATCGTACATCAGCCAAACGCGCAGTTAAGAAAACAAATGACACGTTTAACAGCAGAAAAAACTAAATCAAGCAACAAGTAGTGAAGAGTAAGAATATATTCTGAGGCAAGGTTATCTTAATACATCTCTGATTCAACTTGAAATCAAAACATAACATGTTGCACAACTGCTCAAGGTTATTTGGAGTGAAAGGTTTATTAAAAGTGTGTCGTCCTCAGGTCCTGAGGTGAAGGTACACCACTTCTCTGAATGAGCTACTGCACGAAAGAAATCCAAAGGCGTGAGCTATAAATATGACAAACTCACAGCTGAGTGGGAAAATAACACATTTGTGTTTCCTCTGTAACTCTACGTGTCGTTTTTTTTGTGCCAGGACATGACTGCATTCATTAACACATACAAGCAAGAATATTTTCACATTTTCTAGGATTATTTGAATTTACCTATGCATTGCTTGTTTTCTCCAACATGTGCATCAACATATTAGATCATCTAAAGTGCAAGGTGGTTTTGTTTTAGGGTTTATGAAATGTTGCCAAATTTACTTAATCAAATGTCTTGGTTTGTCTGACCAACAGTCCAAAACTCAGATATAATATTAATAAAAATAATAGCAAAAATTAAAATTTTAGAAGCTGCAATCAGCAAATGTTTAGCATTTTGGTTTGATAATCAACGGCAAATCATTCCGACTGTTTCCACGAGAGCGTGTGAGCATGAGACTGACGATGTGGGATTCACTTTTTGCTTCAGTGGAAGTATTTTATGTTAAAGGGTTTCCAGTATGAGGACTGTCTTAGGAGGATTAGTCTTATGAAGGTTTTATGTTCTTCTTCTATCGTTTATCGCTAAGCAAAGCTTGCACACAAAGTGCATTTGGCAGTAACAATTCACCGTTGTTCCCGTTCTAAACGGTTTCTGAAAATAATGGACGTGTCTGCGCTCTCCTTGTGCAGTGTTTCATCCAGTTAAGTAAATGTGAAATGAGCACCAGTCGATTCAAAGCAGCCTGTGGAACTATTAGCTATCAGATATTAACATCTGTCTCTGTTCAAACCCATAATTCACTGATTTCAGCTCCAGAAAACAGCAGCTCTCTTATCAAAAAAAATGAGATTTACATTTTAAACACTCAGTTCAGAAATAAGTCCAGATCATCAGCTCCAAACACGACTGTCACAAATACACCCTTCCCTAAACAACCTGTTCATTAATTCAGCTCCATGACACGGTTAGCGGTGCTGTACGCTGCAGCTGCGGTTTATGTAAATGAAGCGCCGCACTCACATGTAAGTCTCTCCTTCAGCTCAGGAGTGGGCGCCATGTCCACAGAGCTTTTGCTGTGACAATTGAGCAGTGTCGGGTCAGCCCCGTGGCTCAGCAGCAGAGAGCAGACCTCCACTCGGTTTTTAGACGCTGCTTCATGGAGAGGGGTGAACTGCCATAGATCCATGGCATTGACACACGCTCCATGCTGGAAGACAACAAAGAAGAAAGACTTTTCTCTGAATTTATTCTGGATATTTCTAAAAGGGAATTAAACAGCCAAACACTATTAAAACGTGGCACATGTCGGTCTTGTTGGTAATGAAATAAGAAAACCTGAATTTCCTGGGATCCAATTTCCATATTATCAGTTTCTGCTATTAGCAAAAATATAATCATATTAATTCAGATTCAATGCTGCTGCCTAAGCAAGCTTGGAACCTATAATCTTTGTTTTGTCCAATGCGTTGTCTTTTTTGTTCTCCACACGGACTGTTGCAACCCAATTTTGATCCCTTGTCCACAGATATCTGCATTCATATACAGATATCTGTTAATAGAGATTACGGCTTAAGTTAATACTGAGATAGCATGTGTGAGCATGCGTGTACCTTTAGCAGGAGCTCGGTAACTTCATAGTGTCCATAGGAGCAGGCATTATGTAGAGGCACCAGACCACTGGAGGGGGCAAAACACAAAACAGCTTTGTAATTAACAAAATCAGTTATTTCTTTTGTGATAAGATTAAGAGTACACTGTGAGGCTCAGCATGACAATGCTAAAATGCTAATGCTTAGGAGGTCAAGGATCAGATGCAACCAATGTTCCTGTTTCTGTCTCAGTCATGGAAAGCACAGCTGATCACACATTAACCGGCCTGCATGCTTCCACCGCTGCCACTGAAATATAATAAATTTAGTTCTTCAAAAGGGTCAAAGCTCTGGCACACTCAGAATGTGCTCCCTCCTTTTAAACCCTCTTTATTATTTTTACTTTGGTTTATTTGTACGTACCCTTTGTCCTTGGCGTGGACATCAGCTCCGTGCTGTAGTAGCAGCTGAACTATCCTCACCCTGTTGTATCCTGCTGCCAGGTGGAGTGGAGTGGACTGGAGCAGAGAGAGAGAGAGAGACAGGAAGAGACAAAAAAGGGACAATAGAGAGAGAGAGAGAAAAAAGAGAAATATAAAAGTAAATGTTCGTTCTTCTGCACGACAGCCTATCTTCATGATTTCATGTATCAGTCCTGTACACAAAGAGTGAAATAAGGTAGTATGCATTCTGGTTCTCACTGAGCAGCCAGATGTACGAACATTTCTTCAGTAAAGACTTTTCAGAGAGAAACAGGCTTTTCCACCACTGAATCAGTCCACAGTGATAATACCCGACTTTATTTCTTCTATTAAACTGATGAAAAGCTGCACTTCTGAATTCTTTAAGATAGGACTGAGATGAGATGGCTACAACTAACCGCCCAGTTTCCTCTATATGCCCTCAGCCAAAGCCATTCTTCCTCAATGCTGGATTGACATCCAGACTGGCAGAGAAATGTTACAGCAGTGAGAGTGTTCCCATTATTCACTCAAATGGAACTTCTTACGGGGAGGTAGGAATGGAAAACCTGCTGCTAAATCAGGATATAAAAGCTATTTTGTAACACCGGATGTACTAGAGATCACATTGTGAAAAGGATCGGGATGAAAGCTTCGACATGCAGCAGGCAGATATAAAAGTTCTTAGATAGTATGCGCTGAGTAAACTAGAAAATGTGTTGCAAGTGCAGCAATGAAAATCCTTTTCACACAAACCTTTCTGTATGGGCCATGCTAGGAAGGATCTACCTACTAACACCTTATCGACTGTTTCTTCCATAGCAAATAGTTCCACTAAAAACCGGGAGCAAAATATCAGATAACATTTTCATGTTTGGCTGAGGTAGAAAACTTTATGTATCAATTAAAAAACAAATGCATAAATATGCAATTTTTGCATGACAATAGGGGGCGGAAACACACAATAATTAGAAACTTCTTTTCAATTTGCTTTTTATTGGAAAGAAATGTAGCTGGTTTGTTTCTTTCTTTCTTTTTTAATTGCGACAAGCTGACAACAGAAAGTTCACAGGGAATAAGGAGAAAAGAGATCACGGTGTTCAGTTGGCACCCAATCCCACAAGGCTGGAGATTACTGTGGCACTAAAAAAAACAGTCAGCAGCTTGCCATGACTGAATGAATGCAACTTATGGCAGAAACTGCACTCAGTGTGGATTTGGTCACTTTGTGGGTAATACCTGATCTGCTTCATAATGTCAGTATAAGCATTGATACTTCTTCACAGTGTATGGGTTTTTTTGAATTGTCAGGGGATGAGATTGAAGAAGGCAAAAGTTCATTGGGTGGTATTTTTATCCAAGAATAACAGTTTTATGTGGAGAGTTTAGAAAGCCGTGCCATTTTAGTAAGCCAGATATATAAGAAGGAAAAGGTATGACAGGTTTATGTGTAAAAAAAAAACACATCTACAGGTGACGACTGTATTTATAGTCTACCTGATTTCAGTGAGGTGATGACGAGATCCCACATGGTGCTGGCATTGAAAATGTTTCGTCTAATTGATCAAGTTTCTAAAAAAATCCCAAGGGAGGTGAGTAGGGAGGGGTGCTTGATTTTTCCTTTTCACGCCTTTCTGGATTATTCTCGACTTCCTCATCTGTCTCAACAGCTCTTGCATCAACATCAGAATTAGCCAGCTACACCGACTGGCTAGCAATTGTCAATGAGGTAACAATTCTCAACTCTTTTCAGTGCCATCACCCCCTGGGACCTGAAGAGCAAAGAGTCCTTGACATCATGCATACGGTCATGTCACGGCAATGTAAGTGATTCTGCTGACAAGCGCATAATGCTCTGAAAGAACAACGCTGGTAAGTTGTGACTGTGCGGCGGTAGCAGGCTGACAACGCCTGTGGGGAAGTAAAGGGAAGGTGCTTAGAGGAGAAGACCAGGAGTGATGACTGGCGACGGCAGGTTTCAGATGTTGCTGGTTAAACAGCTGCAAGGTGGCACACTTCACCTAGATCTTACGACGAAACATCAGCTTGATCTCAAACCAAACAAACCAATTTACAACCCTAAAACAGTGCATTAACCTGAACTGATCCAGCCAGCTGTAAGCAAACAACTTACCAGCATATTTTTTGGGGGGATGTCAACTGCTATCAACGAAACAGAAAAGAAAAACAACACAAACAGCAGAGACATCACAAAAGTGGCAGCAGTCAGAAATGCTACAACACAGTTAATAGACTACAACCTGAGAACAGCCACTGGCTTTATCCTTGAGAACTTTGATATTGGTGTTCTAGATATTTTCCTTAGCCCATAACAAAGTTGTTCACAGATCACTTAAAGAGAATTTCTCTTTAAGAAGTCAGACTACAACATTATTTCATAAGCCATGATGCAAACGCTTGGCAACATCAAAAATATAAAAACTGTTTACACAGCAGTGGTCGAAATGGAGCTTCTAATAACCTTCAGACAGAGTTTTTTTTTTTTTTTTACGAGCCAAACGAAAGAATATATTCCCACCACTGGTTTTCCTACTTTGTAAAATCTGCAGCATAGTTTCAAAACTCCCATCTAAGAAGTTTAACATTGATCAGAAAAATGCCATTAGTGTTTTTTTTTTTCTGTCTGACAAAAGTGAAACTTTAGCTCCAGGTGCCGTGTCGATTTGACTTTCTGTCCTGCTTGAAGAAATCTTGAAAAATAAATCATCTTTGGTGGTTTCTGCTGCTCCCTCAGCTGAGATGCGGCAGCAGCAGTGAGGCAGGGAAGCAGAGCTGGGTGGACAGATGGTACACTTGTATTTACAGGATGTGACAGCAGCATTTGGAAGGAGCAGGACATGGTACACTGTTAGTCATCATCCTCATTTTAAAAGCAGTCTTGCTCTGTTTCTCTGTGTGTGTGTGCGTGCCTGCTTGTGCCGGTGTACATGTTACTGCTAATTGTCGTGTCTATACTTAAAGAAAAAACAAAAATGTGTTAAGTATTAATCAAATCTGCAGTACACTTTAAAGCTACAAGTGATTAGTTAGGCCTTTCACACACACACACACACACGAGTACTGCTGCATCACCATGATGTCGTTGCCAGGGTCAGACTGGATAGTTTAAGCTCCACCTCCTCAATCTGTCAACCTTGTGACAGGAGCGGGTACATGCATATTTGTTTCTGTGTGTGTGTGTGTGTGTGTGTGAGCCCACTGCCAAATATAAACGGCATCACTGCCTTAGTAGGTCTCCACACAGAAGCTTATTTGGGCATATTAAGTAACAAAAAAGCAGACCCAGCTGAAACTTCTATTATGATTCTGTGATCTCAGTAGCCACGAGCCAACAGTGCAAATAATCAAGTGTCACCATTTGTTATCTGAGACATCTCACATCCGACAATCTCAAACTATCCTCCGCCTTTTCTTTTTCTAGTGCACTGAATTAATGAAACAAAGATGTTTTTTTTGTTTGTTTTTTTTACTACTTTCAAGGACACATAGTGACCCCTTCAGCTTTCAATGAGCACTCTTTAAAGACAGACAGGGCAAAAAATGAGGCCTTTAAATATTCCTACACTTATATACACTAAATATTTCTTCTGGCCCCAATGCTACGAGCGTGGCGAAGATCGTATTAAGATGTTGACACAATTGACTAAAATGACAAATGAAGTACAGATTTAAGATCCGTAGACATGTGATCTAAAAACATGTTGAACCCCCGAGCTGGCTTTGTTTGCTTTTCGCTCTTTATTTGCAGGCTTATGTCTAAATGTTTAGCATCAGATGTGAGAATTTAGCTCAAAGAACTACTATGCCTAAGTACACAGCAAGGCAAGTAGCTAGCAAGGCTGTAGACTCTGAGTCTTGTTGGCTGCATGTCTAAACAGCAAATATATGTATTGAAATATTAAAGATTAGAGAGTCTGTGTTGCAGGATATAAGTAGAACATGTTGAGGAAACCCAATGCCTTAGTACAGTCAGAAATGCATAACCAGAGATGTGGAGATCTGGATTATTTTTATACTGAAGAAATTGTACTGATTATGAGGCAAATCTAAATTTAAATCTAAATGGATATTTGGACATTTATCCTCAACACTGGAAAAACTGACATCACCGGAACAGATACATTATTCTAACAGAGCGGTCTTGAAGTGGTTGCAATAATTTCTGACAGTAAAAAGAAGGGTTGCAAATCTCTGACAGAAATGGGTCTGTCTCAGGTGCTAAGCGCTAAAAAAAAATATAATAATTTTATGCAACATTGCATTTGAATGATGAAATTAAAGAAATAGTTTGGTATTTTGGGAAAAACAGCCGTGTCCGTTAAATGAAGCTGGAGCTGGGAGACAGTTAGCATAGCTTAAACAGAGAGAAACAGAAACAGCGAGCCTGCTTTTTTTATTTTTGGACAAAGCCAAGTTAGCGGTTTCCACCCTGCTTCCAGATTTGTGCTTAGCTACACTAACCCTCTCCCCGATCTAGCTACACGTTTATAGCATACAAACATATTGTCCCCATCTAATCATCACCTCTCAGCAACAGCCAATAAGGTGTTCTGATGCCATTTACTTTTAAATGCTGTGTAACATTTAGAGTTGTTGTTTTTTTGTTGTTGTTTTTTTACTGTCAAACCCAGTTATTAGTTCGATGTAGATGTGTTTTTTGGTGCACTTCAACTGTTGATTTTCCACTGAGAATTGATGAAATATATTGCCCTGAAGTGAAAAACCTCCTAGACTATATTTCAAACAGATGCAATCAGCACTCACAGTGGCAGACTGAAAGTGAACAATGGCAATAAAAACAACCCACTCGGTTGCGTTTTAATCGCCTAAAAGCTTTTTTGTGAGGTGGAGCGGAGTCTGGACTGGAGGAAGGGAAGGAAGGAGATGAAGGAGGAAAACATGGGAGGAAAATGAAGGTAGAAGGAAGTGAGGAGAGATGCGGAGGGCACGATCAAGCCAAGATGGAAAATCCTAATCTTTCTTTCTGACTCCTGTGAGCATTTATCTCTTTTTTATTTATACCTCCCCTCTCAACAGAAGCGGTGTGCATCTGAATGGTGCAGTCTCCTCACATAAAAAAAATTCATTTGACTTTGCTTATTTGATTATCTACTGGCAAAGACAAAACGTCTCAAAAACAGCATGGAAAATGAATCCCACTATCAAAAACACCAAACACACATTTAAATTTAACACGCCATTTAAAAACACATGGGGTGTGTAATCTGCTGCTGTGCTAGCTCCTTCTTTGTTATGCGTTTCCATTTTTCTTTAACCTCTCTTACATCCTCCTCTCTCCCTCTCCGTCTTCTTATTCTCTTTACAAGCCTGTCAACTGTTCCCATGACAACGGTGACTGGTAGCTGTCAGCAGTTGCCATAGCAATAAGAAATGATCTATCTAGGAGGGTGAACGGCCCCATTTGGACCATTTTGTTCGGTGTCGTTTGCATGAGTGTGTGAAGCTCTGATGTTATTCTTTAACTTTGCCCTGCAGGACCAACCAGTCTCCTATTTATCCCCTAAGTCTATAGATTCACTACAGACACACACACACACACACACACACACACACGACACTGTCCTCACAAAGAAATGGTTAAAAACAGGAAATACTCTGCCAGATAATTCAGTTTTCCCGGTGTAATTTAGGGCAATTTAAACGTCTCATAGTACCACAAATTGCTGCACTATCAAGATTATTAAAGTTAATTAAATGACTTGCAGTTTAAATTTCTGCAATGAAAAAAAGGAATAAACTATGTGAAATATAATAGCTGTCTGTACCTGAACTGAAACTGAATACATATGTACCTTTTCTGCGCGCTAAACTAGAGGAGCGAAGATGTGATCTACAGCATCGCTTTGAGCATCAATCAACAAATGAGTCTGTCCTTTTCACAAAATGCACTTTGGGGTAATAAACATCGTCTGTCGCGGACGGGAAAAAAAATGTCAGTGGTGTGGAGATTCTTTACAATCGATCAACAGGATGACAGAAATACAGAATGCACCCTGTGGAGCTGACACACACATTCATCTAAATGTTATATTTCACTGTATATTACTGACACCGGTATGGATGGATATAATACTGTGCTGGATATACAGTTAGTGGTGTTCCTCGGTATGTCAGGTTTTTTTTTATTCCGCTGGTATTCAGTCCAGAATTGCATTAGATCTTTCTAATGTGTCAAAGCCAAACTAAATCTAGATAAATCTATGCTGTCACTCAAAGGAAATCTACAAATATTTCTCTCAAGGTCTCTCTTTGACTGATTAAATGAAGGATTCAGTCAAACTGTCAGATAGTGCATGTGGTCATAGTGATTCATTAAATTAAGAAAAGCTTTGTTCATCAAGTGAAGATGCGGCTGAAAGCGGTTAATTGGGAGCTGCTGTCTTTGAACACATTTCCAACAATGTTTATCAAAAAAAGTTTCTTAAAATAAATAGTGAATCCTCTCTTTAATGCATCTCGACTCTCTCTGCTGCCTTAGTACTCAGATCAGGTCTGCACAGCAGGTGGGTGCACTAACAAGATGAGTACTGTCAGATGACTGGATCGATAAACATATTAGCAAATCTGTGTGCTATTCCTCTGACACACACACACACACTATAGGGTGCAGACAGTTCAGCCCAGCCAACAGCTTGGAAGATAAATAACCTACAGCTACTCTTCTCATCTTATGCTCTCCGTGCACACTCGCACAGAAACACACACGCTGATATCTCAGCCATCACCTGTCAATCTGCTCTGCCTCTCAGCTATAAACACCGACTTTTGAGAGGATCTGAGGGGCTGCAAGTTTAAAGCTCAGCAGCTCAGAAAGTAACTTCAGGAAAAAGACTCTGTGAAAGCACCAGAAACTGTCCTTTTCACTTTGGATCTGAGAGGGACAGGTCGGTTTTATATTTTTCTAGGTATCTGCCTAACCCTATCAATATCACATTATAATATGGTATATTATATTTTAGAAGATCGTCTCAGGCTGGGAAGTGTCATATCTGACATAGTTCCAACTTCTTTGTATATATTCTAACAAGGTGTTCCTCAAGGGTCAATTCTGGTACCTGTCTTATTCTGTTGTTACAAAATTTAAGACACATTTTAATCGGCTTGTTCAGAAAACAAGTTCAAATTGCCTTTCAAATGTCGTATTTGTAATGCTGGTTTGGGAATGTGCTCGGAAAAATTAACTTTTAATCACATATTCATCAGAAAAGAACGTTAGTGTGTAAGATTTAGGAGTATTTATTTGTAGGAATGAAATACAATATTCAATAGTCATGAATAATCTGAATATAAGAAACATTGTGTTTTTGTTGTCTTAAAATAAACCCTTAATATCTGCATATCTACACAATATCTATATCCACGGAGTCTGCTATGCTGAACCAAAGACAAAAGACAAACCAAATACTCATCTAGATATGGCCTTTTGCTTTTTCTATGAATTTTGCCACAGAGTTTTTTCTACATACTTGGAAGGAGAGGGTGAGACATGGGAGAGTTTTCGTTTTTTCACCGCTAGGCACCAATAAATCCTACACACTAGATCTTAAATATTACAGATTACTTATGTTGAGATTTTATTTTAAAGACTTGTTGCTTCAATATCTTCACACCAACAATGGCATTGTTATAGTCAGATAAAGACTTTATAGCGATAAAGATATAAGGTATAAGCTGTACTGAATTAAAATAGAATAACTAACGGCTTCCATCTGGACAACTCTTTACATATTCATTCACAATCCCGACCCCTGAACCTTCACTGTCGCAAACTACGTCATTCACTGATACTGAACTCTGGCATTGGCATTAATATAAACATGAAATCCTGGGGATCCTGGGCTGAAATGCCAGGGTTCATCTACACTAGCTATGAAAAGAATATTTTGATTGCGTTTCATTTTGGCAGAATAAAAAAGTAGGAGTCTGTATCGAGCTTTATTCAGTGAGCTTAGTGCAGATGTTTTGGTCTTTATTTTGGCCATCTAACTACAGTTTATGATACATTATATACATATATAAAAACAGACATTATTATTATTACCGTCAAGTAAAACCCTTTAGCCCAAAATCTTAAACTGACTGAACGATATTTTATATTAGACAGGAAATGTGCTGTCTGAAAAAAAAGATTTAAGAGATGACAACTATTGACCGCAAACATTCTTTCGTTTCAATTCATTGAAATTAATTGTCATTTTAATGACAACTGATTCTTCCTGATAAACTACCTGTGTACCCATGAGCTGCAGCTTCATTCATCATCCTCAGCTTGAATGAAAGCAAGAGGTTAAATTTGTCACTGACAAAAGTTTATTAAAACCTTGCCTTACCCTATTTGTCATCCGGATATTTTTACGTTTCAAAAGAGCTGAAGTCTAATCTTCCTCTCAGACAGGGCATCAGGTTACATTTACACACTCACCGAGTCCGCTGTGAAAAATCTCCTGTCATGCAGAATTGCTTTGACCTTGTTCATGTTTGCCTGGATTTGTAAACAGGAGCAAACTTCCTCCAAAGACAAGAGCCTCTGATCTGGGAACTCATCACGACCCCAGAGGAGACCGACAAATGAGAGCCTAATAATCGAAGGAGAGTTTACCTCCAAGTTGGCACATTTTTCAATGCAGAGGCATCAGCACTCGGAAAGAAAAGAACCTCTTCTGTTGTTCGGTAAAAGCTCAGGAAACAGCCAACCTTATATATCAGAACAGAGTGCTTGCACATTAACCTTCTAACTGTGCTGTCTTATAAACTCCTGACTTGACAAAATGTAGTAAAAAGCTGTCAGAGAAGCATATAGCTTTGGATTTTCTTTTAACCTCCTGATTCATTTGCCATCATTAACGTCAGCTACATTAATGCGTATATTTTGGCTTACTATCTTGGTTCTTTTTGTGATCTCCAACTTCCTTTTTACAGTCCAAAGACATACACTTAATGGGGTAATTGGTGACTCTAAATTGCCCGTAGGTGTAAATGTGAGTGTGAATGGTTGTTTGTCTCTATGTGTCAGCCCTGTGATTAACTGGTGACTTGTCCAGGGTGCCTCTATATCCCGCCTCTGACCTGATGGGAAAAGCTCCTCATGACCCTGAGTGGTTTGTTTTGTTTTGATTTTGATTCTTTTTACTGTTTATTAAATTCCTTATATGTGAAAACCTACTTGGCAAAAAAACCTGATTCTGATCAAACAGTTAATATTATTAAGTTATTTGACCTTATCTTAACTACATTTCAATTTCTCCTTACGCTTGTACATTGAGATGTGTGTGTGTTCAATATCAATAGCCACAATATTCCTGAGAAAATGTAAGTGTTTTTCATCACATAAGAATGAAAATAAATGAAATAATTAAGATTACTCCCAGTCAGCACAGTGCTCTCAGCAGGATATGTTCACATAATCAACATTTAAACAAGGCTTCAATGGAAGTACTTTCTCTTCTCTCTCTCTCTAAATCTGAATCCTGGTCTTGCTCTTCAGCTGTCTGTTTCTTTGATGTTTGTGCCAGCTAGGCCACGAGTGGGTGCAATGATCTTCAATGGTAAGATATAAATCCAGAAACTCACAATATTCACAAACACACAACAGACGGAGCTCAACAGAGTCCAAAACATGATATCTATTCCCTGAAAAACAAACAGAGAACTGAATTTCTAGCATGGCTGCTGATAGTCAGTCTAGCTGAAGTGTATGAAAAGGGAAAAGAGAAAAAACACATGAATCTGCATCGTCTGTGTGCTTGGTGGGTAGGTTTGAGGAAGCAATGACTGCAGAAGTGTGTGTGTGTGTGTGTGTGTGTCTGCCTCCTGTGTGTCTGCGTATATGTGGGGGAGTAAGCAGTAGGTTTCAACAGAGGCAACATGATAATGCTCTCCACTCAGCTGTGTTAATAATATCCCACTCTGATGGGCCCTCAATCATTTAAGTGTGCATGCACACACACACACATATACACACACAGAGGGGGCTGCGTACTGTTGTTGCCTATACTATAGAGCAGTGTAATAAGAAGGCGCTTACTACAATTAGTGCTGTAGATGGAAACAGCACACTACATGGTACAGGCCGACTGATAGTGGGTTTTTAAAGGCCGATATAATAATGATAGTTTGGAGCAGGAAACGTGCAAGTATGACAACCCTACAAAATGACTCATGTCGTCTGGTCCAAAATTAATAACAACCATGTATTTTTAAAGGCATCAGCAGACAACAAGAAGCCTTCAACTAACATTTTAAAAAAACTCATCTCTTGGAACGCAGGAAGTGAACAAAAATACTCACTACAACTGTTGGCCAATGAAAATAAACCCAAGTGAAGCATCTTGCATCTAAGAGACAAGCTCAGTGATTCTAAAAACACCTCCAGAGTTTTGCCTCCCGTGGCCCGGCCAGTGCTCTGCTGTCAGCTCCTAGACTGTCAGCCTGGGAGCCTGTCCAGTTAGATGCTGGGTCCACACAGTAATTAAGTTTGGGGATATTAATCTGATAAATCAGATTCTGCCGAACGAGTAAACTAGAAGTTATAGACTCTCTGGGTTGGCAAGCTGATTGACCACACACACAGGATGGACTGGGACTCCTCCACAGGACTGGACCCTCAAATTTTTTCCACATCAAAATGAGTAAACAGTCTCGATGAAACCTGGCTTTGTGCACATGGGCATTAACATGCTGAAACTGTATGTAGACAGAGGTGTCCACGTATTAGGCCACATCGTATAACTTGTTCCCTCTCTACTTATGTGCGTATGCTGTGTACAAGCCAAGCTTGTTAATTCCCCAAGAGGCATCTGAAAAAGAGGAGGAGAAGAGGAGAGAGAGAGAGAGGCTTCTTTTTAAGGGAGGCATCATTATCAATCATTAGGTTTCTGCCACGCTCAATTTTGTCCATGATTATCGTTACTGTCCTCATAATGATTTTTCTGTGTATGTGTGCTGTCTGAGTTATACTCGATGTGCTGGCAAAAGGTTGGTGTATGTTCTTGCATCACACCATTTTCCTATTAAGTTTTAGAATACTTTAAGTATTTTAGTCTAATTGTCGCTGCCATGAAAGGCTCGCGTCTCTGATTATTGCCTCTTACTAAAGATTTAGATTAGATTGTTTTCTACTACCATTTACTACCATGTCATGCTAGAACATATAACCAGTTACATCATAGTGAAGTAATATAATATTAAATCATCACATAATAAAGCATGTTTTGTATTTGAACCTCATCTTCTAGAAAACAATATATAGGTGAATCAGGCAACATCGTGTAACTTCTTCTTCTTTTCCTTAAAATAATAATTTTGATGCTACACTGGCTTCAAGTCATCAGGTGAATATCACCTCTGTCATTCCCAATCTGTGCCTCGTACTGTTACACTCTGGGTACGATCACCCACAAGAAGTGCGTAGCATTTTACGGCACTAAGTCATGCGTATTGCATGTGGTGTTGCATTTTGAAACTGGGGCAGCGAAATTGAAAAAGGTTCTACTAAGATTACATAAAAGCTGTGTAACTGTAGCAGAGAAAATGTAGCAGGAAGATTTAACAGTACTGGGCCATATAGCATGATTTTTCTCTATAAGGTGTAGGTTTTGTATAAAATACAGGAAGAGACTACTACTACAGAAAAATCTGAAAGCTCTCTTGGCCATTTTGCAAACATTTTTGAGATCTCTTAGTGTATATTAGTGTGATTAAATGAATAAATCTGGATAATCTTCTAAGAGCGCATTATTCATATTCAGATAAAGTATTCATGTTTTGCTACAGCCTTTGTATTTATTTAATGTGCATTTATCTATTTTCTGCACTGGTGTCTCGATTTCCATCAGCAGAAAAGACAAAAATGATAAGTGGGAAACTTCTTGTTGTCCTTCAGTTTCAGCAATCAGGCAGAATTGACTATCATTTCTGTTAGTAGTGGGAATGTAAATCCCCATCAAGACCATAACGAGGATAAAACTGCAATGGCGTGAAAACATATTCCATCTACTGCGCATGAATGCTTGCAGTAAGCTCAATTAAAGAGAATTACAAATACAGATTGTGCAGCAGAGGTCATTTCAGAATATGTCTGAGCCCCCTTTTTTTACATTCTGGACATGGATGGCTTCATCTATTTATGAGCCATTAAATTTCAACTTTTCTCAGTGATCTCCTGTGTCTGCTGCATCCCCGAAGAATTTCAAATTACACAGATTTCCCTCTGGGTATCAAGCCACCTGCACAGATAATAGCCAGAGGATGCTCTCTCACAATTAAGGGTATGGTGGTGATGTGATGGATACAAGCTGCAGTTGAGCATCATCAACAACACCAAAGTACCCATGATTACAGGAAAAAGCCTCCTCAAGGCTGTTATAGCATTTATATGACAGTTACCAGGAGCACAGACTAAAAAGCTCCCTTTGGCTCCCCCGGTTGTCCCCGCAGTTGTCATAGTAACCAATGAAATATAGTGGGGTCTGCTTCAGAAATCGCTGTTTTCTGTTAAATGTCTCTGACCAATCAGATCTCTTAAATGAAACTATCTCTGCATGATAGCGTGCCTCTACAAACCCACTTCAGAGCAGCATCCTGTGAAATCAAATAGGTAGATCGAGGCGTCCTATCTAGATTGAGATATGATCGATATGACCAAAATCTTCCATCACACAGTATGTGTAATTTTATATTACTGTAACTGTATATCATGCTCAATGGTTTGGGGTCACCTATTATATTGATGTTTTTCTTTTTTCCTTCCATAATGGCTGTTTACCAGAATTACAAACAGTACAACAGAAATTAAAACTTCCATTACATTGAATGACAGGGGAGAATACTGTGTGTACTGTGCAGATTACATATTCTCCCCCCAACTAACCTTTGAGTTTGGATTATTTGCCAGTCCAGAAAGGCTTCAGTGACACTAGATCATTAATGAATCACAACAGTGCTTGACATTGGGCTCTAAATATTTTGGGAACCACTTTATCTATTATCCCTCTGCAGTCTACTCAGCGGTTAGATTAGGTACAAACTGTGCTTTGCCAGTCACACATACAGTATGTTCACCAATAATTCTGTGATCCAATTTCCAATTAGAGCTTGTGAGAGGCATTGCTGTGCACTTGACACTGAAACAGGAATTTGTTCCTATTTAAATCTGCAGATTTTGATGCTCAGAGTCCAGTTTCTTTTACTGATGACCAGTGATGCCTAATATTGTTATTTAACTGTTACACAGAGGTTCTTTGTGTCTTTTTACCCTTTCTATTGTCAGTTCAGTCGAACCTGCGAACAACGTTTTATTCTCCTTGCACAACAGTTTTTTTGCCAACCCTTACAAACTAAATAATTTGTGAAAAGGACTTTCTACAACCTAAAAGGATGGAAGAGCATTAAGAAAAATAGAGCATCCCATCAGCCATCTAACTCTACTGAATTAAGCTTTTATGGCAGCTGATTCACAACTTTTGAATGGTAGTGTATGATGATACTGTAATTGTTATATTAATTAATGTAAGAAATGGTTAAAAATGTCAATACCATACTTCATTGGAATATTGTCCTCTCAACAACTGGAGTTTAACATCTTCTGCTGTGGTTGGCAACCACTTTAGAGCTGCATTATCAACTGTCGCTCTCACATCATTTGAGAAAGCGGTAAGCAGTCCTGCTGCCAAAATGACATTAACTTGTGAGGCAGCTGGATCACACGATCACATGAGAATCCAGTCCTAATTTGCTACATAGCATGCTCAGAATTAGGGTTGCAAAATTATGGGAATTTTCAAAGTTAAAAACTTTCCATGGGTATTAAAAGGAATTTATGGGAATAAACGGAAATAAACCAGGAATTTACCAAATTGAACTTAAATATAGTTGGGGAAAATATATTTATAGTATTGACCAAAACAACTAGATTTCATGCATTTGATATGTAAGCTATTCCTCAATCACATGCACATAGCACACTGCTTACTGCAGGACTATTGAAGCCACACCCCCTACATGTACTGTGCATTCCTCCATCACATGCACACATGATTTATAGAACAAGTACAAGACTATCGAAGCCACACATTTGAGCCTGTGGACTACATAAAGCGACATAGGTTTTGATGATATTATGGGGTAAATATATTTGATGTATGGTATTAATGTTTAACTTGCAAAAAGCTATAGCTAGCATCATTTTATTGACCATTTATTTAGTCTCTTATCATGATGCTAGCTCACCCCCAATTACTAAATTACCCCTAATTTCCTGTTAATTCCCATTAATTCCCATAAAATTGCATAATTCCCAAAAGTTACCGCATTAGAATATTTCCAAAATTCCCCAGTTTAGCTTATCTTTGCAACCTTCAGAATATATAACAGAGACACCAAAGCTCTCGCAAGTCTCTACAGGCGGACACTATTTTACCGTCGCATATGCCAACACAGACGTCCTATAACATCAGGGGTTTGGGTTTTTTAAGAGAGAGTTTCAGTTTCTTTCGCATGATAATCTAAATGTTGTAACAGAAGCTTTCTCTCTGACAAAGGGAAGTGCTTTAGTAGTAAAGCCCCAAGAGAGAGAAGTCAACAAAGAAAGTACCCCAACCCTGTTTGCCACTGCGGAATGGAGTTTCAATCTCACTCAGCTCTAAAGAAAAAAAAACAGCAGAAAACAGCAGCAGTCTTCATTTCTGCTCTGTAACAGTGATATGGTAGACTACAGGAAATGCTTTAACTAAAGCGCGAAAATACACAACTAGAAAGAAGTCTCACAGTTATTCATCCAGGGGACTAATCAGTCACAAGCCAGACACACTGCTGTGACGCAGCAAAGCTCAAGCTGAGGCTCGAGACTCCCTGAGGACACATGGGCAGATGCTGTGGTCACAAAATATTTTCTATTACGTGATACAACAGCACTTTCCTCTGTTGGCAAGTCAGTATTACCTAGCATTTCATTTAGCAAGCCCAGCATTTCTTCAAGCCCTAAAAGTCTCAGTATTAACTCCCAAGTGTGACATTAGCTGACTGTTAAACTTTGATCTATTTTTTTTGGTACTTGTCAGGCAAGCAAAACACGCAGCTAATTACAAAGAGGTTACGCACTCTATAGAACACAAGAGGTGGCCGGCACAAAGGGCGAGCTCATTCTAGTCCACTGAACCTGTTCCAATATGTTCGGCTTTGTGCATCGCAGCACCGGAAATGAACCCAAACGCAGGTGGCTCTTAATTAACCAGCCTTGGCTAAACAACGGCTGTATTAGGAGAGCTGGAGAACAAGTGGCACCACATTTGTTTGAGTAAGAGCTATCTGTACTCACCAAACAGGCCCTACCACAAAATTACCTCCCCCTTCGCCATCGTCCACAGCTCTGGACCCTGGACTATTGCACAAGGACTACAAAATGTGTCAACTAATTTCCTCCAACTCATTTCCTACAATTTCTTCTATCTAATCTTTCTGTATTGTATTTCATGTGCTGCTGTAATGTGAGTTTCCCCCGTGGCAATCAATTAAGTTTTAACTGCGAGGCTTGTGTTATTTTTATTCAACCAAATGCCTTAAATAACGTTACTACAAAGACAAACGTCAGAGTGCTTGTGAAACTTACATCATTACTACGCTTCTTTTGGGAGAACTGTTTTTTTGGGCCAGTGTGCATCATGTGACTTCCAGTCTGTGGCCATTACATCTACATTATATTACAGCCCAGGGCTACTCCTGGAGGGACTGGACTCAACATGAGGCTGGCTGAACAGCTGTATGTCTTAGAAGTTCAGGTTCTCCCAGACTTCAGTACGTCTCTTAGCTAAAATAAGTCAGTGAATCTGACAAGGAAAACGTAAACCAAATTCTAACCTCCGTTAAAATCTTCCTCTGCAAAGTGAAGACCTCATCACAGGGACTGGTGAGTTCCTGTACTTCCCACCAAAGTAAAAGCCAGACTCAATTCTCTGTGCAGTGTTCATCATGAAGTAGTTGCAGAGATACAGTTCCTCTCACACTTCAAAGCTAATTTATCTAAAACTGCAGCTATATCTTTACTTTTTGTATTTTTCTCAATCAGCTGAAAAACACGTGGAATATATTATTTGCCGGCATCACGTTTCTGATAGTGCTAATTTATTCACTGATGTGTTTGTGCCTCCATCTATTCTAACGATTGACAGCCAAAGAACACTGCTGCTAACAGATTATTCGATACAACTGGGGCCTAAAGCCTCCAATAACAGCATTTGTTTCACTTTTCCAGTCGGAAAAATAAAAAATAAAACTTTTCAGCACCCCTTTGATGGTTTTTGTAACCTTAATAACTTTGCTGAGGGGCAGAAAATACCAGCAATGAGCTTGTTACCGCGTTACGGCGCGCGTGTGGTTTCGTGCTTTGTTCTTACCTTGCGGCCGTCGCTTGCGTGGCAGTTGACATTGAGCGGAGTAAGCAAGGCCATTAGCTTTTCCTCGTTTCCACTCCTGCAAATGTACAGACACACACACACACGACAAACACACACATTATCCATCCAGCACCACACAGGATTAGCACTGTTCCTCAGCAGGAGAGTGTGTGGGGGGAGAAAATGAGGGTGAATGAGATAAGAAGCTTGAGACTGAAGGGAAAAAGAGAAATTTCATCTGCAGAAAACAGACAGGGTATGTGTGTGTGTTTTCTTGTGAACCTGACTGCAACAAACTACAGAAAATGTGTTAGAGAAGACTATTTAGCCTAGCTACAGAGGAGTTAACATTTTGTTTATGTTGTTGATCTGCGTTTCCTGGTTCCTAGGCTCACTGCCCTGGCATTGGCTGACCAGCAGGAAAGCGTTGCCAAGGCAGCGGCCCTGTCCAACCATCACTGCCGTGACAGCCGTAAAGGAGGAAGCTGTCAGATGGAAAGAAAGGGATTATTCTTCTATTCCTCTATTTTTCCCCTCTCTCCTTTTAATTTTGTTCTTCGGTTGGGCCTCTCCTTCCTTCTCTTTGTTTCTGTATCTTTCACATTCTCTCCATCCTCTCACTCTCTTCTAATCAAACCTGTCCACCTTCTCCCTCCCTCTCCACCCCAAGTTTCTTCTTCTTTACCTTTACCTGCACTGCTCTGCATCTTCCATGTAGTTCTCTTATTCTTTTTTTTTTGTCTTTTGCTCAACAGCACCCTTCCTCATGCTGGTACCCAGACACAAGATAGCCTTCATTTCGATGCAGGGACGAAGGATGTGGTGTTGTATTTGTGTCTTTGTCTCTAAGAAAGAAAGCAAATAAGTATATTTCCCAAAATCTCAAAGTATTTCTTTCTGACTGTAATAATGCAGCTCCAGCTCCATGTTTACAAATCCAGAGAGAACAGTCATAAATCATTCTAACTCATCAGTCTCTCTGAAGCACTTCAAAAGTCCCAATCAGTACCAGTTTGTCATCTTTTTGATACAATTGTTTTATCTGATCTCAAACAAATAATCTACAGAGGCCCACGAGGGACAGCGCTCACATCCAGGCCTGAATATTTATCTTCCTTTTTTTTTTTATACAAAGGGAGAGAAACAAAAATGCATTTCTGAGGATCTCTACTTGCAAGTGTGACTGGATCTACGCTGCTCCTTATTAGAGTTGTCACGATACCAAAATGAGTAACCACGATACTATACCAGACAAAGTATCGCGGTTCCGGGTATTATCGCGATACTGCGGCCTTTTTTTATTATTATTATTTTTATAAACTGCAATGTATTTGTACAAGTTAGTTTGAAACAACGACGTTTGTTTTTTAAGCAAAATTAGTGTTGCCACTGACGAAGACGCCACGGCAGACTCGCTGCTCGGGCCCGGTGCTTCTGCCATGGTGAGTGTGTTGTCTCGTGTCTGGGCGAGACAGAACTTTAGCTTGTTGTTTGTTTTGAAGCGAGTTTCTATCGAAGCGGAGCTGTCTTCGCGGAGTTCGTTCTTGCCGGCAGAAACACACGAACAGCCAATCAGCTAACAGACGGGCGGACCCAGCGTGTGGAAACAGCCTATCATATCCCTGGACGTCACCAGTAACAGGCAAACAGCCAATCATTCAGCAGCTGTGTAGTTCGGTTGCGGTTCCATGTTGGTTTGTTTACAAAGGAGTAGCATGCAGTGAGAAGCCGGGAGGAGAGCAGAGGCGGCCGCTATGTAGCGGAGACTGGCACCGGTAGTATAGTAATCCACGGTAGTACCGTCGTGTAAAATTTCTAGTATAGTAGCGACGGTTATGATTTGGCACCGCGGGGTACCGTGTATACCGTGGGTATCATGCAACTCTACTCCTTATGTCTAGACTTGAATCGTATCTCGTGTTAATGGTAGGAAGTTACCAAACATAAACCACAGCCTTTATTTACATATGGTTTGGTTTTATCTGCTCTAATCTGTACTTTAATATTATCAGTAGATTAATTAACGACTCATAATATGAAAGCTGTTGTTGCTCATATAGAAATGCAAAACAAAAATAATCACCTCGGGAGCATTTGAACATATTTCAGCTCATTTTTTGCTTTAATGGTTTTACTGTTTTGGTTAACTCGTGTCATTTCCAGATGTTGTGGGGAGCTTTTTTCAGTGAAAAAGCTCTAATGAACCCTCTGTGCACTACCCACTGGTGGAGAGTAAATACATTTATTCATGTTCTGTACTCTGTATTTTTACTCCACTACAACTTTAGTTACTTTGCTGATTGCTGATAAACTAAGAGAAGACTTTGATAAATTAATCATAATTCATATAAACTAAGAAGACTTTGATTGATGCCAGGGTGAAATTACAAGCTACCCAGCAGGATGTAAAGTAATTCAAATCAGCTTCACCTTTTTCAGCTGCAATATTAAAGTGACATACACAAGAATGCATCAATAATCCAATGATATAATATATAATATAATATAATAAATATTTCTGAAATCTGCTATTCTGCATGGAGCATAATACTTTGAGTACTTTATGCTAATGCTTTTGTAGCATTATATTTCTACACTGTGGTGTTGGCGTTCCTTCCACCACTGGCACTGCCTGTCCAGCACCAAACAGCAGAGAGACAAAGTTAGAGACAAGCTGGTCTGACAGCTAACAGAGCCACATGGAGATTTAATATTAAACTTACATTCATCGGGTAGACAGAACACACAACTCCGAATGTTGCTCTGTGTCTGCTGGATGTGCGAGTAAGCAAGTGTTTGCGAACATTTTACTGTAGTCACATCACCTGTATGAGATCTGCAAAAACTCTCTTTGACTGAACATCTAAAGTCTATTTTAATGATCACAAAGCTTCAACTGATATTTACCAGCTAATAAATCGTAAGAGAGGATCCAGATCAGCAAAGGAACAGATTTTGGTTCACTGGACAGCTCCTGTTTTTTTGTTTTTTTTCAGTTTTCAGTTTTTTTGAGTCACTGCATTATTCTCAGACTATGTAGAAGCATTTTTACCAGCTATACATATTATTATTCTTTACTGCTCTGCAAATATGTTATCTGGGCCACAAAGCAAAAAATAAATAAATAATAAAGCAGAATAACAACAATATCCCATAAGCCATGTGTGGGAGTTATTTGACCAAACACTGAATAAAAGAAAAATAAATTCTTCGGAAAAATGACATTGAGCCAGTCAGTGGCTCAGCTGTGATAAAGACACACTGAGTTCACAGTTCACACTTAAACAGCCTGCTGACCCCATAATACACTGGGGTACTGCTATGCTAGGCCAGCTGCTTCCTAGTGTGTGTGTGTGTGTGTGTGTGTGTATGCCTGGGAGAGAGAGAGGGAAAGGGAGAGGGGGAGAGAGAGCGGGAGGAAGGCGGTTCAGGCATTGAGCGCTCAACCACCCACACACAATCCCAAACGAAAGCTATGCCATTTCAACATGCAAGAGACGAAAACACACACACACACACACACACACACAAACACGTTGCCCACATGCAAGGCCTGCAACCATAACATGCACAGGTGACAAGTGTCCCTTGCCCACATGTACTGCAAGCTGGAAGGAATATCGAAGGCAGGAGGAATGATGGCATTCAAATCAAAGTAGAGAGAACACTAACAAAGGTGAGAGGAAAGCCAGAGAGATGAAGAAACAGAAACGATGTAGGATAGGAGGAGAGGAGAGGGGAGGAGAGGAGAGGAGAGGAGAGGAGAGGAGAGGAGAGGAGAGAAATAACAGGAAGTGACAGAATAGAGGAAGAATCAAGAAACTGTTGAAAAGGATGAGAAGAGGTACAAGAGAGGAGCTGAGGGAGGGAAGCAAGAAAACAAGAAATGAGAGACAGGAGGATAATAAACAAGGACCGGAAATGAAAAAAAAAAAACCTGAAGTGGATCAGAAAGGAAAGACAGCAATGGTAAAGAAGAAGAGAGGAGATGGAAACAGGAATAAAAGAGAAAAGAAGAGCGGGAGAAAATGATAAACATAAAAAGAGGAAATGAGAAGAAACAGAGTCAAGAGAGGAAACAAGAGGGGAGGGGAAGGGAAACATAAAGAGAAGAGGAGCAGAGAAGAAAGTAAGCCTGGAAACAAGAAGAGAGGCAGCCACAGATATGAAGAGGTGACTGAGGAAGAGGAAAAAACACAGCAACATAATAAGGGGAGGAAAAAAGGAAATAAAAACAAAGAGCATGCAGAGACTGGTACTCACCTCGCCGCCTCCAGCAGCTCATCCTTCTTGTATTCACCTAGATGATTACAGAAGATCATGGTGTCAGACAACTGGCCGCTAACACACACAGACCACACACAGACGCACATGATCGTGAACAACGATACACACACACACGCGTGAAGACATACACAGAGGAAGGATCTATCTATTGGGGGGAAGACACCATCTCTCTTTCTATCTCTCCTACTTCCTCCCCTCCTCCTCTCTTTCTCTCTTTCTCTGCCATTCTGGCTCAGTGCGCACCCCTCTGGCTCCGGTTGCCGTGACGATGCGTTGCCGGCAGCGACCACAGCACGTTCATTGTTTGGGCGACGAGCGGCAGACTGACACGCGCTCTGCCTCTATCCGTCCGTGTGCCCGTCCATCCCTCCCTCCTTTGCCGTGTTTGTCTCCCGTCTCTCGGCTGCTGCTCATATTGCTAACCATCTTCCCTGGTTCTCCATCATCTCTGTCCCTCTCTCTCTGTCTCCCTGCTTTTCCTTCCCCCAGTGGACTCAGGAGGCGCAGTTACCATCAAAAAAAAAAAAAAAAAAAACCCACAACAGAAATAAACAAACCCCTCCCCCTACCTCCCTCTTTTAGTCCTGCACCCCCCACACTCACCCACCCCTGCTACTACAGTCACAACACACACACCTTCCCATATGTATATGTGTCTTTTCTGCCTGGAAAACAGAGAAGGGTGGGGGTGATGGAGGCTCTTCTCAGACATGGAATCTGTAACATTGTCGGATTCATCAGTCTGTTTAATTAATGGCTTTTTGCCATTCAAACATCGGTCTTCCTTTGAGGGACCATCATGATTATTAGAAAGACCAGATCACCAATTTTTCATTTCAAAATAAAATGCATTATGAGCTGTACAAAAAAAACCCAATAATGTCTTATCCTGTGATTATCCACCAGTGATTTCTTAAACGTGTTCTACATTTAACACTGAAATATGATTAACAGCTGAGATTTGAGAGACCTGCTCTGTCCAGTGTATTTCCATGTGACAGGACCTTAAAGGAAACGTCCAGCATTTTGGGAAATGGCGCTTGTTTGCTTCCTTCATTGCCACAAAGTTGTGAGACTCACAAGGAAGATTTTCAAATATTATAGTCAAAATTGATGCAAGCTCCAAAAAAAAAACAGGCTCCTACACTCATCATAATGCAACTTCAATCCTTGCTTAAGCCTCCTAAATGCTCTGCATCGTCGGTTTGTAATGCAGACAGTCTCCTCAGTCTCAAGCTCAGTTTGATGTAATTACATCAGAGTTGTTTTTTTTGAAAAGCTCCCCTCAGAACCACAGAAGACACAGAAGTCCTTGTGACAAAATAACTGAGCTTTATGTGAGAATCGCTGGAGTTTCCCTGTTAAGTATCAATAATTGACACGTTACCTCTTATTCGTTTAATCAAACAGAAATGCAAAAACAAGTTCTGGTTTTAGGGGGCATTTTCTCTGGGAACAGTGTTTTGCTCTGTGCTGTAATGTTAAGGAATGTTCCAACTATAATATTAGATGGCAACTCTACATAAATGATTTGTGAGTAATTATGTTTAATTGTTAGGCTAGTTCATCATCAGACATTGAGGCTCAAGGTTCCATGTTTCTCAAAAACGCCACTTTTCCCCACGGGCCAAATTTAGGCTATTGCCACTTCACGTTAAGAGCTTTCCAATGCCGGAACAGTGGGAGAGTTTTATTGTGAAATAGCTATCGCAGCTATATAGCTGAACTTTGTTAGCAGTGCTACTCTTTAATAAAAAAGTGGTCCACATGTCCGACTATATCTTTGCAACTTTTACTAAAAAAGTGACTTGAGGGTTTAAAAAAAAAAAAAAAAAAACAATGTGCAAAACTGCCAGCTTGCATATATATTTTTTTTTTCTGAAAGGGGCTGGAGAGAAAGAGAGAGGTATAAAATTGAAATTTGAAGAGAGGTAAATGTGATACAGATAAATAGGAAGAGGATGAGGAGGATGGGTACGGTGCAGTCGGAGGGGTGGGGTAGGGTGAGGAACGGAGAAGAAAGGTTACAGGGAAGGGAAAAGGGGGGAGGAGGGAGGAACAAAGGATTTGTAGATGAAAGAGAGAAGGGATGATTAGGGATCTGGAAACTGACATGCATGGATTTGACACAGTATAATTGGTGTTAGGAAGGCTAAGGCGGAACAGTCGGGGAAAGTAGAAAGGGGGGAGAAAAATATGAATACAAAGAGAGGAGAGAGAAACGTACAGAGGGAGATCAGGACACTTAATTAGACGATGTAGTTTTAAACTAATTTATGTGCAGAGACAGAACCATTTTCAATTACACACTTGACAGCTGTCTGGATTATATTGACATTATTATTATTATCATAATCATTATTACCATCACTTTTGAAGTGCATCACACACAACAATCTTTCATATTTATTATTATTTTATAGTTTTCATCGGACGTCAAGTTTTGGTTGGAAATATCGGTGTGAATTTTAGAAAATTGCAAATTGGAAAGAGTTGAAGGAACGCTCAAACACACTCCTATTTGAAGTCAGTGCAAACTCTGAAACGGCACTTTACGGCACATTACGGTTCAGAATCAAGCTTCTTGATGTCTGGTATGGCTAGAGTGGTTCAAATCAACAACAACAGACGACAACAAAAACCGTTCAAACGTGCATTTTACATCAAAATGTTCGCCTCTGCCTCCTTCCACTCATGACGGGAAGGGAGTGACTCAGCCTCCCGATTCAATTAGAGTGTGACCTCAACCTGAACAAAAAGTTCACTTTCTATATCATTATGTTCAGCTGAGTCTGACCTCATGCACAGGGTGCAAATGAAGGCGAGCAAAATGAGTTGTAGGCAACGCAAGATATATATATATATATATATATATATTGCTCGGCCAGAGTTTGCAGTATTCATGCTTTGGTGACTCAGCAGTTTTAATTAGTCTCTCTCTCTCTCCCTCTCTTCTCTCTCCACTTACACTTGCAATCAAGAAACATATGCATAGATATATAAACACACACATTTCAGGAATGGGAGTAGAGGATATAGAGAAATAGAAATAAAGGGAACAAGAGAGGCTAAACCATCTTCTAAAACACATCACAATACTTGAAACTGACACTAAACTGACATTTAAATCTGGCTTAAGTGTGACTTTTTTACTACCACCAGGAGTCACCAAAGTCACTGATATATATGCAACCCCAGAGTACAGCTCTGTAATGGAAGGTAAACAACAAACAAGGTGGAAAAGCCTTTTATTGTTTACTTGTGACTGTACTGTAGGTCCGTATAACATCAATGGACCTGCTGGCACCAGAATAAAGTTGTGTGTTTACACAAGCTATACCCTGTCTGTGACTATCTTGTTAAAGTGTTGTTGATGATAACACACACGAGGATGAAGAGAACAGCACAGAGGATGTAAAAGGGATGAACTGGCTCTATCCCTAAAAGCTTCTATTTAAGTGAGACGGAGTCAGAACATGACTGCTTGCTCATGGTGAGCGATACTGAGTCACAAAGTCAGCAAATCACTTCAAATGTCATATATTAATAGAATAGATAAAATATTCATTTCTATACTGGCAACAGATACCTGTGCTTGTCTGCAGCTGCACATTTAAATTTCATGCAGCTAACTGGTGGAAGACAGAGAAGGATGTATGTATTTAAGTATGTATGAACACATCTGAGTCTGACTGTCTGTGTCTGTGTGTGTGTGTGTCTGTGTGTGTGTGCGTGTGCGTGTGTGTGTGTGCGTGTGTGTGTGTGGTGTCGACAATGCTGCTGACTCCAAACAGAAGAGACAAGGACAGGTTAAAGCTCGGGACAGGCTAGCTGCCTCCTGAATGATGATATTATGTGAGTTTGTGAGTGTGTGTGTGTGTGTGTGTCTCCCTTGGCACAGGGTGCAGTAGACACCAGTGTTCACGATGCTTGAATTCCAATTGCGCTCTCTCTCTCTCTCTCTACTCTCTCTCTCGCTTCTTCTAGCTCATTAGCGCTGCTCTTCTCTCTCTCGTCTCTCTCTCTCCTCTCTCTCCTCCCCGTGTGTGCCGCCACCCTGGTCGTTCAGCGATTATCTGCCCCGGTGCGTTGCCGTCCTGTCAACACCGTCCCCCCCCCCTCTCTCCTCTCTCTCGCTATCTCTACCTCTCCCTGCCCCTGCCCGCACCCAAAGGCGTACCCGTCTGTATACTCTGTTCTGTCTCATGTATATGTATATGTGTGTGTGTGTGTGTGTGTGTGTATCAAGTGGTTGTACAAGCACAGATGATGCTGACTGATGCTGACTGGACCATGAGTCGCCTTAGTGCCCAGCTGTCTGTCTGTCTGTGTGTTTAGATCAAATATCATTTATTGTAGAAGCAGTTTATCTTCTGTTATACAACAACTGGCTTTGAGTCAGGAGTTGAGCCATCCACTTACAACCTCTGCAAGGTCGCAACTGCTGAGGTTGTAAGTGGATCTGTGTGTGCTGAGACCAATCAGAAAGTGGGGTGAAATAAATAAATAAATAACAGAAATAATAAAAGATGGTGTTTTGGGCCGTTTGCTGGCTGGCTCAGCTTCCTTCACATACACTAAACACTTACACTGTGTGATTAATTGCTTCACACAGTGCACCAAAGAGAACCGCTCTGGATTAACTGTGGGTTTATTTTTTATGTTTATTTGGCCACCCACTCCACTCACTTTTCACTGTGCAGAGTGATGTCAGCGTAAGAATGTTTCTGTCAGTGTCTAAACCAGAGAATGGACTGTTTAGCAATTTATCATGATACAATATCAGTGTCTGTCTGTGACCTTGAGTGGGTGCAGCCAAATGACACTATAAACTGTTACAATTATAGTTTACTGTGGGTGAAGCCAGAGGTGAGCTAGGGTGTGTTTCATGTAACTGGGTTTTTAAAATCGTTTTTTTTGCTTGTTTTCTTTTTCATGTTTGTTTCTGTTCGGCAACTATGTCAACCCACAAAAATGTGTGTGTGTGTGTGTGTGTGTGTGTGTGTGTCCTGCTTTCATTAACTATATCACTATCTGAGTTTGTGCAGAAAATAAAAGCACTGTTGTCATTGTCATGACTGATATTTAGCACATTATAATCTTTAGGTTAGGTTTAAAGACAAGTTTAAAAAAATATATATAGCACACACACAAACACACATTATAGGAAATTAACACACACACACACACACACACACACACACACACACAGAAAACTACAAATAATAATTTGTGTTGGTATCAGGAAACTAGTTAGCGCAGCTGAAAAAAAAAACACAACACAACAGCAACAGCAGTGTTCATTAAACAGATACAAAAGGACAGGGAGGAGGTCGAAACACCCACTCTTCCACTCACGAGCAAACTATAAACAACAAAGTTCGCAGCGGACAAATGAATATGAATACGATGAGATCATATTGCAGCTGTCCCGAGTGTGGCGTGCAAACAGGAGTCGCACAACAACTGAGGAGAAACACGACAGCTCATCCCTCTACATGGGATGCTCGGAAGTCCACCCAAGCTCGCAGGCTGCTCCAAAAAAATTACTCATGACTCACGTTTTATATACTTTATATTTGTTATTGTTGTTATTATTTGTTTATGTTTGTTATTTGACATTTCACTGTTTTTTCTCCCTGGTAAATAGATATGTAATCTCATAATCTCAACACTCCTCAAAGTGTGAACCTGGTTGTTTCCTGCTTAATTTAAGTCAATAATAATAATAACTCAATAATTAATAAAGAATCTTACTGTAAAGTATTTTACAATTCCTGCAAGGCAAACCAGACTACAATCTGTTTGATTTCAAAGAACATTGAGCAAACTGTCTACCAGCACACACATTCATATGCACACATTTGAAACAAGAGTTAGCCTTGTCTTTAAGGGTGTATTTAATTCATCCAAACCTTCTACTTTTCCAGAAAGCTTCCTCATCTGGGAGATAGAGATTAGTATGTACTTCTCTTTTCTTGACTTTTACTGGGTTCATTAAGTAAATTCTGTTAGTGTACCCTTGCAGAATGGCAGACTACCCTCCCTAAATCACTCAGTGTTGGGAAACTAGGCAATTTCAGCTGCAGGAAAATGGTCCAAATGGGGTGAGGGAACCTTGGAAGTCCATTGCACGCACACACACATTCACACGACAAACCAAACGAACAAATAAAAAAAAACAACAACAAAAAAAACAGTCACTTTCTTTTGCTTCTCTTGCTAGATCAGTCTGGAAATGGGGCTGGGGCTCATTCATCACTGGGGAACAGCAATCATCTTGGTAATCAATGAGCATGTCACTGATAAGAGGAAGAAAGCTACACACTTGGCCTTGCAACCACGGAAATTTACACTTTCCCCCTCTCAGCCGTACACACACACAAACTTCAAGGTGCACACAGGTGCAAGATTGCTTTCGCTCCGGCTGCATTAGGAGGTTGGAAGTCTTCAGAGAAGCTGCAGCGGTTCTTCGTCTTTCTGATTAGGCTGCTAACGTAAACACCGATTCCCACACCGGGCAGACCTGCCTTCTTTTCCGACTTCTTTGCATTCACTCGACGTTGCATCAGTTCATCTCTGTTCGCCTGTCATCAAAGCCACTCCGCATGGTCATCTTTCTTCCTTCACTCTTTCACACCCTGAATTTAATCTCTTCTTCTACGTGTATCCACTTAACTTTTCTCCCTTTCTCTCTCTCCCCCTTAAATCCCTCATCATTTTCCGCCAGCCCTTGTGAGAGTGCACACTGACTAATTTTCTGCTATGTTAAAGCTGCCTGCCCACAACAGACCTCTCTTCAAAGCAACAATTTTCTTTTTCTCGTTATTTACAATAGAGTGCAAGCACTTGCTGACAGCACGCCTTCAACAACCAGCTTCCACTTTTTCTGTACGTCAAACAGCAAAAGGAGAAAGGACTAATGTTTCCCAGCACTTCTGTTCAGCACTTCTAGCTTGTAAAGCAGAACGGGGTGGACACGAACCCCTAATTGATTCCAAGACATGAAAACTAGTCTGGCAGTGAAACAAATGTGATTAGTACCAGTTCCACTTATGACAAGGATACTCTACAAAAAGGCAAGTGCATTTGTACAGCACATTTCATATTCATATAACGTGTTCCTAAAGGGGTGAGGCATGGGGAAAGCGGAAGAACCTGAAGACCGATCACTGAGCTGGTTATCAGTACACCGACACAAAGGCTGTGGTGTTTTGTCTTTTTGGCGCCAGGGTGCGTCAATCTTGAGCCTGACCGATGGGTGTCACAGTCAAAAAACAGCATTGTATCAGTATTTAGATTTCAGATGTGTTTGGGTGGAGGCCATCTGCACTAAAAAAGATGACTACAGATTAAAGCTAACAAAGTAGCTGATCCTTTTCAGACCACAGGCTTTTCTTAGCCGTGTATTTAATGCTAAAAGTCTGCTCAACCTGTTGATCCCTCTGTTGACCTCTGGCAGTGGTCCTCTAATGAACAACTGGGGATTAAACAGTTTAGCGATAGCTCTCTGATATATTAGTTTGGCCTTTTTTCTTTAATTCGCAGATCGTTGTACCTGGGGGGAGTAAGTTTTTAATTGTTGTACCACTTATACCTCTGATAGCATCTCCCACAACCAAAGCTGAACAGTTTCCTTAGAGGTTTTTCCCCTCTTCACTTTATTCCCATTTATACCTTCTACTGATGGCTTAAACTCGGCATAATTCTTCCTTGTCCCTTCTTATCAGCACCCATCTTCACTTCTGTCTCATGGACATTTATTTATGGTTCATACCTGTTGTCTAGTTTTAATGCCGTGGGTGACTGTGGTCTTTGTGGTGTTTATGTACACCTTTGGCTGCCAGCCAGAAGCCATAAATGCTGGCCTCAGTGGGAGTACAGTCTTGCACTTATCTTTTGATTCTGCACCCGGAAGAAATCACAGCCACGGCGCATGACTTGACTGTTTTAGTTTCAGTGAGAAAGTTATGGTGTCATTTAGAGTTAGCTGCCCTTTTAAAATCGTGTCGAGCCAAGTTCAGCTGGACTAACACGCCGGCGGGGAGAGAGTTAGAGAGTTCAAAAGTCTTCTCCAGGACATTTTCCTGCTTCAAGGATGTCTCTCTCCTGTAGTAAATTAGAGGAATGGTGTTCGAGGCACTGCTGTCAATAGTCCGGTAAGTTCCTGTTTCTTGATGTAAAGGCAGTTGCAAGTCGATGATCTTGAACCAGAGTTTCTGTGATAAATTACCCTGCCAGTTAACATTCAGACTAAAGAAAACTCTCAATGATTTAGTTGTAATGGGGAATCACCTTCCAAGTCCTGTAGTTAAAAACCAGCAAAATAAGAACCAAATGAAAACAAAGCAGAAAGCAAGAGAAAGGAGTATCTGTGCTGTAGCACGGCTGGACGATTGAAAGTAATTTCATTATCTAGAGATTCCTTTTTCCCCTCACGTCCCTCTCATATCAGCATGTCCTTGCAGCAGCACTTTCTTTGTCGCTGACAGCCTATTACTGTTGTCTATAACCCATTCCTGTGGATGAAAAGCTAACTATGACAAGATGATGAGGGACTCTTGAGAAAAAGCTTGTTCAAAGTTTGTTTAATTCTGCATTCGTTCACATGGCATCTCAGTTCTCTTTCGTGACAGACTGGAGACGAAACAAGATCCACTTTACAGCTGGACACGGAGCTGAAAACTTGTACCATATGGGGAAGACATACTGTATCTGTCATATCTGAACCAAGCCTGAGTGACTGTGCTTTTGACTGATATAGAAAATAGTGAAAAGAGTGTGATGATAATATCCAGTCCTCAGAGACTCTTGAACAGACTGAAGTTCTGTTCCAAGTGTTTAGTTCTGAATCTAAGTGTGAGGCCAACTTTGACTACTCACGTTGTCTAAGTGAGACTAACGCTTTGTTTATTCAGTTTATCCTCTAAAGCTGAAAATGTTTAAACGTGCTTTACAGAAATAATAAGATGAAACGCAAAGACTCAATTGATTTTCATTTGGCAACTAGGTCATTGCTTTAGTAAAAATAATAGCATTCATCAAAGAAAGATAATGAGGAAAAAAAATCCACATTTATCATGAAGTCATAGTGGACACAAATGTTTCTTCTTCTGTTCTCAGCTGCTTTCTATTATGGATTCAACTTTAATCCACTGATCCAAAGACTGTATCATACATCCTGTTTATCCTGTGATCCATGGACCTTTACTCACCTGCCACTCATGAGTCATTTTATCAGCAGCAGTCTGGTAAAAGGTCACACGGATATTGTCTTGCACTCTGTCCCAAACTGAGCAACTGTGTGTGTGAGCTACTACACGATTAAATAAAAAAGAATTAAAAATAGAAAGAAGGATGAAAACTCTTGTACCCACTGCATGGTACGGCTCAATTCGACTCATTTTTGGTACCAAGTATTGAGAGTAGATAGAATACAGGGGGGAATCCTTAGCGGACGCCATAATGACACCACCTGAAACTGCCATGACATTCTCTCCAACGAGACCCAAACAATTGAGGATATCGAGGGTAAAGTTGTCAAAAGCGTAGATACTTTGATATCAGTTTGGTATCAGTTTCCTTTAAATTACTCATTCGATAGTATTCAAAGTAACAAAGCTATTAAAAAACAGAACAGATCTACAATCAGAACGGCGCCATCCACAACAGATTGACTCGACGATTAACTAGATGATTGGACAAACAAAACAAAAAGAACTTCTCAGAACAGATCAAATTTGAAACAGAAAAAAGTTGAAGGCACAATTTGGAGCACATCCTGAGATTCCCACCTGCTGTACAAGGTACTCATTGGGATTTACCTGCCTGCACTGACGTGTCAAGACAGCTCTCATGTCTTTAATGAGCAGTATTAGGATGAAAGACGAGACACAACGTCAGAAACTAAGGCTCAGATTAGTCAACACTTTGTCAGATTACCTGCAGTAATTTCCTTCATATGATAATTCAGCTAATTTCAAAAAGATAACACGTTTTCGTGATGTTGGTCTGCTTTCATACGTCATGTTTCTATCAAGTATAACACAGCCGATGTGCTGGAACAAAGGTTCATATAGAAAACCTCCGTTTTTGTATGCTTATAGATTAAATAAAATCAAAGAGTCTGGAATCGAGTAAGGAATCTGTGTGGAAAAATGTGAGTAGGAGTTAAAACAAGAGAGGCCAAAGGAATAAGTAAGTGTGTGTGTGTGTGTGTGTGTGTGTGTGTGTGTGTGTGTGTGTGTGTGTGTGTGCGTGCGTGTGTGCGTGCGTGTGTGTGTGTGTGTTGACTGAGGTCCAGAGTGGAGAATTGATCTTTCTGAGGCTCAGAAGCAGCAAGTCTGTGAATACCAATCAGACATAATTAATGGCAGCTAATGGACTCTTTCTCACTCTTTCTCTGTTCCCATCTCTATTTAACCTCTCTAGTGTTTCTCTCTCTCCATTTTATTATTCAGCAATAATAAATACACGGATGAGTAGTCACTTTTTTATTTATTTATAGTATTTATAGTACTTATATATTTCAAACTTCTCTATCTAAAACAAAGTAAATATTTGACCCTCTCTTATTGGTTGGTCTTCGATAACGTGTTGCACAAAACCCTGAGTGGTTTCCTACTCCATTTAAATTCATCACTGAATTGACACCTCAGTAGATGAGCAAACACTATGTGCACCGCAAGACGGCATCGCAAGAAAATCCTTGCTGACATATTTCACATAGCCTGTCGTGGCTGAATCCAAACGGAAAAAGGTTTGGTGGTGTCTCTGCCAACTTTTGAAAGCTGTGAAAAGATAAAAGATTTACCAAAGCATCTCCACCACCTGACGCTGTTTGATTATCAGCTGACAAGTATTCATCATCATACTTGCTGCCTCGTACACCACCTACACTTTCACCAAAAAGAACACAAAGTTCCAACTCAGGGGCCCCGTCTCTTTCACAGATTTCAAGACCAAATACATCATAACTGGTAGACAATATTGTCTTACTCCAAAGACCCAGACACCAGTAGCAGAGAGCTGTAGCCCAGTATCTGTAGCTTGTTGTCTATTATTCATGTTTTATTGGGGCATTTAGGTAAAAAAAAACAACATGTATTGGGATAACACTATATTTAGTCCATCAATAGTCAACAGAAAATTAACCAACAATTCTACAAACTGATGCCTACATACCCAAAACTTGCTCACTGCAGTTTTGCCACTAAATTTCTTTGCTTTATGTCACTGTAAGTCAATTATCTTTGGATTTTCAACTGCTGGCCAAACAAAAAAAGCTATTTGAAGACATCAACTCTGGGAAAATATGACAGGCATCTGTAACCATTTCAGCCATGAAGGAGAGCCAAAGTCATGGTGTCTTGGCTAGCCTGGACAGCTGTACATGTGTATTTGTTATGCATATATTATTCATTTTCAAAAACTAGTGAGTCAACAACTTTGCTAAACGCAAGTCCAACAACACAGGGAATTGCAGCCGGCAATTAATAGTTCAACAGCAAGACGTTATTAAACTTTCATTCAACACCATTCACCAAATTATACATGGTAAATGGACTGTACTTGTATAGCGCCTTTCTAGTCTTCCGACCACTCAAAGCGCTCTACACTACATTCACCCATTCACACACATTCATACACTGATGGCATTGGCTACCATGCAAGGTGCCAACTGCTCATCAGTTTGTGGATCTAACCATTCTAACCATTCATACACATTCACACACCGATGGCACAGCCTTCGGGAGCAATTTGGGGTTCAGTGTCTTGCCCAAGCCCAAAGACACTTCGACATGCAGACCGCAGGAGCCGGGGATCGAACCGCCGATCATCTGATTAGTGGACGACCCGCTCTGCCTGTGAGCCACAGCCGCCCCATATACATCAATGTACCATCAAAGAGATTTTAAACCTGTTATTATATTATAGTTAAGCTTTAATGTCTTAAAATCCAGCACATTCCTATTGGCTGCTTCCATTGATCATGTGATGTTGTTTCTTTCTTCCGATAAAGTTGGGAATGCTTTGAACAGCACTTTCAGTCTCAACATTCATTTTTGGGCGGTAAGTGCACTGTTAGTCATGCCCTCCTCTCCATCAGTGGCTCAGAGTTTAACCCACACACCTATCACTCATTCTGTCATCTAGCCTGAGGCTGAAATGACGGCATCTATAAAGTTTCTTCTTCTCCTTCTACAGGTGTTAGTCTTTGAAGAGCTCTCTTTCTCTCTCTCTCTCTCCCTGGAGAGGGAGCCAAGTCTTAACACCAATTTTTCCCTACTTGAGACAAAAACAAACAAAGCTACGAGAGCTTAATACCAGCGATGTCGATAAAATCAACAATGAGTGCTTCACAGCAGAGAAAAATTAAAGGGGGATTAATTACCTCTACCACTGAAGTTACACAGAGCTTATGTCTCACCAGTCGGTTTGTTTGAAGGAGTATTTGGCTGAAAATGTGGTGGACAAACTAAAGCCTTAGCCTTTTTTGGGTTTGGCTGACATCTTCGAAGCACCAACAGCATATCTATGTATACTTCATATAACACTGAAATCATGTTGCTGTCAGGGATTTAGAGAGGACAAGGCAGAGTGAGACATTCCAAGTGAAGCGCAGAAAGAGAATAAATGACAAATGTCACAGGGGGAAAGATGGAAGGGGCTGTTCGGCACGGAGCTCGAGACGGGTGAGAGACAGCAGGGGGCAAGAGGACAAAGTATAGATGATGTGTCAGAGTGAGAGAGAGAGAGCGACGCCGGGGCTGATGTAAGGATGACGGGTGGATGGAGTACATGCTGTACTTGCAAGCTCATTAAACAACGGCGTAATTGATGGGTGAAGAAAGAAAGCCACGGAAAGATGAGTAGAGAATCGTCAAGGGCAGAAACAACGTGATGAAAGTGTCCTAATCACTGCTCACCGGCCAGAAGAAGATCAATCACCAGCGACAGGAAAGATAGATGTAAAGAAAAATCCTCCTGGTGATCTCTACGGGGGATTTTCATGTAACTGCTGTGTGTTTCTCTCACTTACTTATCTGCAGTCTGACACACCAACTACTTCTTTTCTAGCATAACCCGGCACTTAGATTAGGTCTTATTGTTCGCCATTATACACCACTGTTAAGCAAAAGCCACTGAATTCTACTGTATGGAATACTTTACCACCAAAACAGTAAATGAACGTGTTGCGCATAATCGATTACACAGCCGCATCCTCACATTTACTCTTTGTGTGATAAAGAGCAGTGGTTGTACTGAAAATGACTTCATCTGATCATAAAATGCAAATCTGTCGAGCATTCCTCAACTCGTTCCACATTAACGCAAATCAGGTCAACACATACGAGCGCCGCTCAAACATCTGATAAATGCCGTGCACCGCGGAACGTTGGAATTTAGCTCCGTGAGCCAAGTGACCATTTAGCGATAAGCTAATCTCATAACAAATCTGTGCGTGCCCTCCTTTGTAACCTGATAACGAACAATATAATTCACTTGAAACTGTCAAAGCTTTCACACTACAAAAGCACAAATAATGAGTGACAAGTTTTTTGTTTTTTTTTAATTACATTTCTATCAGAGTTAATTGGTTATCTATTGTGCTACCGACATTGCAACAGCCAGGTCCAACAATACTATACAGTACATAGTTTGGAGGAGCCTGTTCTTACCGGCATCAATACACCAGCCAGGCCTTTGTCATCAAATTCTCTTTGTGAGAAGCAGAGCTAAGGATGGCAGTCTGCCCCCTGGTGTGGTGTGAATACTGGTGTCTCATACTTAACTGCAGAATTCACCGTTTGAGCGTCTAAAAAAGCATATCTGTGACGTGTCCGGGACTGAACAAAGACCTGACAGTCAACACCGCCCTGCCCTGTCCACCCTGATCAGGAAACAAACTGAGGAAAATTTAATTAAAATGTGGCGTGAAGCTGCTTAAAAAAAAACTAATTTTCTCTGTCTTTCCGTTTCACATCTCCCAGCTAACAGGGAGCAGAGTCTATCATTTTCTGAGAGCAGTTTGTTGGATGTGGCAGGGCAGTAGGGCTAATTTATGGGTCAATATAAACTTCCATCACCGCAGTCCGGAGCTGAAAGTCGTGCTGGCCTGCGGCATGGATGAGGAATAGAGCGGAACCTCCATATCGTAGACACAGAACATATAGGACAGGGAGGAAAAATGCTCCTGCAGGGTGTCACTGTAGACAATTATACAGAGGCCACGAATATACAAACACAATCATACATGTTCACATTTACACTTTTGGAAGGCTTCTCCAGGAAAAAGGATTTAAAAGCCTTTTACCAAAAGCCGGCAATAATAAAACTGTCTTTGAGAGCATTGCGTTTATAGCTGCCAACAGTGATTACAGCAGTCGAATGACTCCAGGGTGGCAATGGGTGAACAGAAAATGTAACAGGACGGTAGTTTTGGTAATTAGTGTCAGGCATTAAAAGCATAATTCACCTTACTAACAAGATGCGGTAAATTTGTCCGATCTGAACAGTTCAGACAGAACACGAAATAACCACTGCTGGAGGAAAGGGCCAATGATGGAGGGAAGAGCTCCGGTGTTATGGATGAACTAGTTTCTTTGTTAGGCTGTGGATTTTCACCTGAATGCATCGCTAGATGCCTGTGGAAACAGCAGATGTTGGAAACAGAAGATAACATTTAGCTGTCCTTGTAAATGTCTCATTGTTGCCTTTTTCATTAAAATTTCAAAATGCACCCATCTGCTCTTTTTTGGAGGCTTCGACCAGAGTTATCAGTCACATTTATGTGTTCCAAACACGATAACTTTTGACGACCTGCTAATCTGCCTTTTGACGTATCTTATGAAAGCACCTTAATTAAGGTGAACCAGCGTACATGCGTGTATTGTACATGCAGGGTCGTTGGCATAGCTTAATTAATTATCTGAATGGAACAAAGCCATCATTAATGTTATTGATCTGGTATGTAAATAAGGGGATGTTTCAGTACCAAATCAAGCTGTTTTTTTTCCATTATTGGAGGTGTAGAATAGACAGATGGGGCGTCATACATCTGCTTTAAATGAATTAACATTTTGAAAATGTATCATGGTTCAGTAGGTCACTGGTGAGGTTCGACCCTTACCTTTACTTTGAGCCTTTTTTGGGGGTTTCATAATTCAATAATTCACACTGAAGCCAATTACTTTGATACTGACGGAAATCTATTATTCTCAGGCAGGTTCTGGAGACTTTTTTGTAGACGTTAATCCAGACATGGACATTTGGACATCACAGACAATAATACCCTGGAAAGTCACGCTGAATCTTAAAATATGTGTATCATGTCTGTACAATCTGATTTGTCTGAGACGATTGAGGGACAAGAAGCAGCTTTAGCGCCTTAACTTGAATTGTGTGTCAAAGCCAGTACTGCTGCAAGTGTGGATTTTTTGGAAACGAGCACCAGCATACACCTGTTGACTTCACACAACACCTTTGCCTCATGTCTCTTCCCCCATGTCTCACAGTTTAACTCCATGACAACGGCGGTTATGTCAGTGAAATAATTATCTCTCTCTCTCTATTGATTAAAAGATTGTGCTTCTCACTGACAGTTCACTAGAACATAGGTGCGATAAACTGCTGCACTGTGTGTCTGTATCAGTCAGTTTGTTGTTTACATTATGAGCTGCTGTGAGTCCTTATATATTACACCCACTTAATTGAGTTAGGAATGTTTGGTAAACAATTTCTATCACATATAGAATATGATAAATTAAATTGCTCCTCTGTTAAATCTTTTAATCTTAATGCTTATAAATCATATTTCCATTGTAAAACTTGTATCATGGGTGATAGTGAGAGGAGGTGAAGGGGCTAACTGCAACATATGCAGCAATGTTCAATAATTCTGGCAACAAAGAATTACCTCATTTCAAGTGTAGTTGCCAATAATAATTTTTCACATGGCGTCTGCGGTGAAATCGCACCACCTCTTTACATTTTGACGCCGCACAGCTCGTCGCAGCGGTATCTCGAGGTTTATCTCATTTACCACAGAGCCTAACGAGGGGAATTGATGATGTAAACACAGAAGTGGTGCTGTGGAAACTGATTTAGAGCCTACGTCAATAACCAGAGACACACTGGGAGCACAGGAAGAGATTCTCAATTTTTAATTCTCTTTACTCATCCACGACTGCAAACAAAAAACTAATTTAGTTTGATGAGAACCATCTTCAACCTTCCCCCATCTGAACAAAGAGTCAAAGGACTCACAGCTCGACAACTGACATATAACACCAACACACACACATGCAATATAGTGTGACGAAATCAGACCTGAGAACCTGTTTTTCTGTCTGTATTTTAGCTGTCTAAACTAAGGAGAAATTGGGGGAAAAAATTATTTATGCAAAGACATATATTTTTAAATAGCTCCTCATTTTAAAGGCTGTAACTGTGCCACAGTGGCTCCTCTACCACAGAGCAAGCGTAATGAGTCCTGCTGCCTTTAAAAGCTTGTAACGATGAAAGAGCCAGTAATTAATCTGAGTTTCACTGCAAAGTTTTAGAGTCCCGTATCGGCCACTCTCCAATTAGTTTATCGATTGTTTTGCTATTAAGGGGCGTAAAAGCCTCTTTCTGCAGCTTACATTGAATATTTTGCCATGAAAACTGACCGTAACCCAAGTGGAACAACGATAATGGTGGTGGTGGTGATAAGGCCACAGTGGTGCGTAATGGATGATCGGAGGGGGGGGATTTAAATATATTTTTAATTCCTCATTGTTTGCAGCATTGTGGTGTATTAAAGAGACACTTCTCAGTACAGGACAGCTGTCACCATTTTTGGTTATTCCTTTATTTTCTAGAAAGGCATTACAGAAAAAAAACTAAAGGGCAATGAAGGGGAAAGAATGGCAAACAAACCAAAATCCAACATAGAGAGCGAGTTTATTGAGTAGCTGATCAATGAGTGCAACATCAACCAGAAGGGGAATCAAAGAAGAAAAATGAAAACAGAAAAAAAAAAGCACGAACACGCTCCTGACCCCTGGAACGAGGCAGAGAGCTGAATGGAGAAAATGTGATGACCGATGTGCGTACAGCCTTGGACGCGAAAACTGAATAACAAGCGTAGTAAGGCTATGAGCTGTTGAAGCCTTGCAAAATAAGAAGGCGATAGATTTACAGGGTTATAAAAATCACTGCCTGCAGCCTTGGACAAAATGATGAAATGAATGTTGCTTGAAAGTTGTGGGAAAAATGTTAACATTAAATAGAAATGGAAATGTGCCTGCTTAGAGAGAAACACAGAGCAAACAAGAAACTAAGAACAGGAAAGATGTGAACAGACACACAGGAATCTGTCAGAGAACGCAAGCCACAGAGAGTAAGACACAGAAACACAGACATGTAGTGACCTGTGTGTGTGTGTGTGTGTGTGTGTGTGTGTGTGTGTGTGTGACATTTAGCTGACAGATATTTAGACAGATATGGAACTGACCTGTGAGCACGGCCTTGGCGGAGGGTTCAGCCAGGTCCAGAGCGGACTTGCCATCAGTGTTGCGGATGTTGGGGTCGGCTCCATGCTGCAGTAACACTGTACAACAACAGGGCAGACACAGACAGTAGCTGAGCTCCTGGACTGACATGCAAACTCCCCGACACACACCTCCACCTAGTCCTCCTCCTCCTCCTCCTCCTCCTCCACCTCTTCCCCCTGCTCCTGAACCACATCCTGCTCCATAAACTGCTCTTCCTGGACCTCCTCCTTTCTCTCCCCCTTGCTCCTCGGCTATCCCTCCTTCTCTGGTTGTGTCTCCTGGCTCTCCTGGCAGCCCTTCTGCATGTCCTGCTTCACATTTCTCTGCTTCTCCGCCTCCTCTTACTCCAGCTGCCCCTCCTCTGTTGCTAGCGCTGCTCCCTCGGCTGCCCCTGGCTGCCCCTGCCCTGCGAGCCATGCTGCCGATGTAAACAGACATGCCACAACAAGAGAGGCGAAAGCTTCGCTACAGCGCGCCGCCAGAGGAACAGTGGATCTTACAAAGCGGCGACGTGATCGGCTACAAAACACATCACACTTCCATGGAGGAGGTGGGGGAGGCTACGCTTAAGCAGAGGAAATAAATGAAAATGAGTGAAGTGGGGAGAGAGAGAGAGACGAGGGGCTAGAGCTATTCGAGGCGGCAGCAACAGCAGCAGCAGCAGCAGCAGCAGAGACGAGGCGGGCAGGCAGCGCGAGTGGAGAGACTCTCGCCTCTCCAACTGACTGAGCGATGCAGCGGAGAGCGAGATGAGAGGAGAGAGGAGAGAGGGGAGGATGAGGGGGGTAGAGGACAAAAAGAAGGGAGGGAGAGCAAAACGAAACAAGAGCGTTTGCCTGACAGAAAAGGAGAAAGAGCAGGAAGTAGTAAAAACGAGGAGAGGAGAGGAGAGGAGAGGAGAGGAGAAGAGAGGAGAGGAGAGGGCAGAGTCATGCGACTACCAAACAGGTATGAGCTGAATAACAAACTGCGTGCACTCAGTTCGTTGTTTGTGTTTTTGTTGGAAATAAGCTCTTTTGAGGGCGCTAATGTCAATACACTCACCGCCTTCCTCTCTATCTCGCTTCCCATGTGACCGCCGAGCAGTCCCCGGTGCACATGCCCTTTGACTCATGTACACTTCAAACTAGCCTGCTCAACCCCCGGCAAAGAGAGGAGGGTAGAAGAGGAGAGGACATCACCTCTGCCTCTGTCGTGTGTGTGTGTGTGTGTGTGTGTGTGTGTGTGTGTGTGTGTTTGTTTGTGCACGTATATGCACGTGTGTGTGTTTATGTGTGTGTGTGTGTGTTTGTCTCAGCTCTGACGCAGACCTTAGTCACCCACTCACCCCTCAACAAAAATATGATTTAGCTCTGCACCACTCCCACACACATTCACATGAGCGAACACACACACACACACACACACACACACACACACACACACACGCACACACACACACGCTGATACCGATACCCAGCAGTGAGAGAATAAAGATATGCCCACAGTGAGGGAGCTACAGAGCCGCACGGCAACACATGTACAGGTTGGGACGGCTCACACATCTCACACACCCAGTCTGGACCGCAGTTTCTGATCCATTTCCAATTATCCAATTTTGTGCTGTCAGTTCTGTCTCTAATGGGCATGGCTTGCCTATAATACCTGCAAAAGCCCTCTCTGGACAACCTAAATCCCCTTTTTGTTGGACAGGATTAATTTTCAGGACAACGTCAGATTTAGAAGGGTTATCTTATGCCTGTCTCAACGCCAATCCGTAAAGTGAAAAATTGTGATAAACTCAGAGATATAACTGAGGTTTGGTGTTCAAATCAGAGAGCTGAATTTGGAGAAATAACTGGTCCCGTCATGGAGACAAAGCTCTGCTAAAGAATAAACGCAGCTGACAGTCAAATAGCAAATGGGTGAATTGTTTTGCAGTCTTCCTGCAGCTGCTTCACTGTAAAAGCATTTCTCTGAGAAGGCTGCAAGCTTATAATTGGCCAAATTTGTATTTGTGGCTTTTTTTAAAAAGTTTTAAAAAGTGAATGTCTGGGGCAAAGTGTCACTGCAGGCTTTTTTTTTTTTGGAAAAACTAAAACCTCCACCCTACATGCTAAAGACAAGGAACTCTCCTGTGCTATGCTATGTTAGAAAAAAAAAGAAAAGAAAGAAAGCAGAGCTGCAGAGCAACAACCAAATGCATGAAACTTCTGAAAATGGACAGGGTATTAATAAGCTTGCTTAATAGAAAAAAGAAAATGATCAATGACTTTGATAATAGCTTCATTTATACAGTCATTTATCCAGGAAAAAAAAACATCAAACATTTACTGCTTTCAGCCTCTGAGGATTACACTGCTTTTCTCTGTTTGACATCATTGTAAATTCGATATCTTTTGGTTCTGGGCTGCTGCTTGTACAAAACAAAACATTTAAAAGACCTCAGCTGAAGCACTGACAAACGGTGATGCCTTAAACTGCTTTGCTTTGCAGCTCCCTTCAGACCCGTGGACAAGGCATCTTGCAATTCGCATCAACCGAATAATGAACAATTGACTGGAGTCTATTTAAATTGCAGATGTCTCTGCTCCTCTGATGCACACCTCCTGAATTCAACACACTGGACCCAAACACCAAACCGGGGGTGACAGAGCCTTACTCCATACCTACTCACCTTCAAATCCCTAAACAAAACACTATATTATTACCATTAATATTGTTATTATTATGTCAAAATCAGTGACTATAAAGTGCTTGTTTGACATGTGGAGGAATTCAAAAACAAATGTATGCAAAAATAACCAGTAAACTGACATTGAGGTGGAGGGATGACAGTTAAACTGCGTACCGAACTGTCATATACAGAAGAGGTTGTGTTTGACAACAGAGCCTCGTATGGCCTTAGGATTTCTAAGATCTTCTTAAATATCCCAAAATACTTCTCTCAAAATACAGACAGCATATTAAATGTCCCATCAGGGATAGAAACATTCTGGACTATTGTTATACTGTCATTGTTATACTCCTATTGCTGTTCCCCGTGCAGCTGTAGGACTCTCTGATCACGGTTCATCTTATCCATGCCCACAGGCAGAAACTAAAATCTGCTACGCCTGTGGTCAAGACTGTGAGGAGATGGACCAACGAGGCAAAGCTGGGATTACAAGCCTGCTTTGATTGCACTGATTTTAGTTTTTTTTTTTGAGGCCAAAGCCACAGACCTGGACAGACTCACCAAAACTGTGACATCTTATATCATCTTTGGTGAGGACATGTGCGCCGATTAAAACCTTCTGCGCATACAACAAACAACAAACCCCCCGGTTTACAGCAAATCTCAGGCAGCTTCGTCCGGCCGAGGAGGAGGCCTACAGAAGTGGGGGATAGAATCCTGTACAAACAGGCCAGAAATACACTGACAAATGAGATCAAAGAAGCGAAGAGGAGCTACTCTGAAAAGTCAGTGAGGAGAAACTTGCAGACATCACCAGCTGCAGAAGACCAACCCCCACACTGTGGAGAATCATCTACTGGCTGACAATCTGTATGTATTTTAGGCCATATTCAGACCAGGCGTTGCAGCAAACCGCTGTAGTGTTGTGCGGCAGTGCGCAGGGGGGAGCAGAGAGCTGGGTGTTTATTTGTGATGAATGTATCCACAATAAAACAATCAAAAAATAACTTTTTATTCTATTATTTAGCACTCCATCTTGCTCATTCACTCTCTATGTCGCTTCACCACTTCTCTCTCCAAACCATCAGACACAAACCAAAGGAAACTTCCACATTTTGTGAGAGAGTATCATAGTTTAATCCATGAACTCAATCTGAACAGCACTCAACTTCAGTGACATTTCAGGTTCTGATCATGGGATTGACCACTTTGTTGAGTTTCCCCAAAAGTTGAATGTAGCTCAACTTCTCTGCAGCGTTTTTTTGTTTTATGTCCCAGCAGACCCTGCGGCCTGCACTGCCACAGCCAAGAACTGGGAAAACCTGCATTTTTGCCACAGTGCCTGAGCCTGTGATGACCAGATGGCCGCCATCATCACACAGATCTTCAACAAATCACTGGAGCTGTGTGAAGTTTCCTCATGCTTCAAACACTAAACAATCATCCTAATCTCCCAAAAAAAAAACCTTGTCGCCCTGATGTCTGTAGTCACTGGTGTTGGTCACAGACCCCATGCAGGTCAGCGGATAATGCAGTCATCATAGGACTAAACTACATTCTGCAACACCTCGACTCCCCAAGGACACAAGGACACATACAAAGGAGGTGTTTGTGGATTTCAGTACTGCGATCAACACTATCATCCCAGATATCCTTAACACCAAACTCACCCAGCACACTGTACGAGCCTCCAGCTGTCAGAAGCAGGCAGAGAGAGTACATCAAAAGAAACAGACACAAGAACAGTTTTTCCCACAGGCCATCACTCTGATGAACAGTTAACACTGGACACGCTGTGTCAGGAACAATCTCTGGGCAATGACGCTGTGTCTCAAACGTCCACTAAACCTTTAAATGATCTAAAGTTATTGTCCTTTTTACTTTCCTCATACATTAAGCAACATGTTAGTATGTTGCTTAATTTGTTTTGGCATCCTTTGCACTCTGTGCCATGTAAGCAGACAGACATATATGTGTGATTCCTTGTGTTTCAATAAATAAAAATAATTATGAGTTTATTAATGAAAGACCTTGAGCTTGAAGAGATGTGGGGTCTGGTAATGAAAGATTAATTTCTTGCTCAAGTTGTCTGAACACCAGGGGCATCCATCATGCTGAGCTGAAGTTACAGGCGAATCAGATTTGGTTTTTTTCTAATTCTACTGCCAAATCTCTGATGTGAAAGAATGACAGGCTACCAAAACTCTGTCCAACACACAAGCTGCTAGAGGTCATGGGATTTTTTGTTTACATGCCTTGGCGTGCTAACTGCGATTGCGACGGTCCACCTGAGTGGTTTAACCTTGAACCAAAATTGCTCAGGCGCTGAACTTATCAGGCATTTGTTTAAAAGCTTCAGTTACACCTGAGAACTGATTCTCAGCACTGAAAAGGGAAAATGATAACCGCATTCTTCGATGGAATTAAATCTATATTTCCTGTGCTATGATTTGATTTGTGAGGACCTGATTCAAAATATATATTTCAAGAAAAAAAACTGCATTACCACACTGAGACACCGCGGTTTTTCTAGTCAAAAATCAGTCATGTTTGCTCAATGTGATTTCAGACTATTCTCTGTAGCACACTGTAAATTTTGGCACTTTTCTCATATCCATTGATTTCAGGTGCAGACTAAGACACGACAACATCCTTTACATAAACTGCTCCCTCCAGAGCCTGGTGATTTTAACTCCAAGATTTTCCCTCTCTATCCTTCATACTTTGTTTCCTGTAATGTTCGAACATCCATATTTTCCAAGTGGGATTCGCTAAAGTCTCCTAACTGCACAAACCTGATTGCAATCTGATGAAAGCCATCTGTGCATGAAGTGCAAATGACACTTGATCATAAGAATCAACACTCCTAGATCTCCACATAAGTGCAGGTTTTATTCATGGAAATAAAAAAGTAGCTGACGAGGTCTGCTCTGCTATCAGATGAAAATGTGACACATGTGAAACAATTAGAACATATTCATGCTGCTAACAGTGTGTCATTACAGAGGTGCTGCTAAAACACATCTTGCTGAAGCAAAGCATGACAAAGATAGTCACGGTGGTGGACAAAATTATACAGTAGGTGATGGTACAGTGTCAGCTGTAGAATTTGACACTGTGACAGCTGTGAGAATTTGCTCACTGAACTTTAGATGCCATGCCAATATGACAATAAATAATACAATTTAGAAAACGGAAAGGAAAAAAATTAACATGTTCTTTTTGCATTACTAAGCAGCAACCTCCATGACTGTGAAGTGAAGCCAACGCGGAAGTGCCAAAAACTGCAGTTCCTTGAACAGCCACATGAGGCTGGCTACAATATGGATCAATCTCCATGAGCTCCTATATTAAAATGTCCAACGTCACAGCAGAAATAAACATGTTTACATCCTGGTACAAAAAACAGTTTGGGTTTCTATAGCTAATTTCCCCATTCAAAACAACTGTACTGGGGATACATTTCAAGTGAACTCACCCGTTCAAATTATATTAAGGCTTAAAATTATACATAATAAAAAAGCATGGCTTTGATTGACAGATGGGTGGTGTTACAGGTTACAGCAACCAGGTTTCCAGAGAGAAAATTCTACTTATGAGCAAAATATAAATTCTTGCCATTCTTGCCCATTGAGAGGTTACAACTAGCTGGTACGAAGCCAAAAACAAAGTGACTGAGAGATTCATTTTTGCACACAGCAGTCAGGCAGTTAAATCAGGTATCCTGAATGAATTTATGAACTTGGAAATGGAGTTGGTCGCACAGTAACACAGCGTGACATTATATACAGACCGTATTACAAGCTTTCTTGATTTCTTCTTGTGTTCTGGTGTGTCTAGATGTTCTGGTCTACTTTCTAAAATCTTCTTTTCAGTTGCTTTTTTCAGCACTGCTGCAATTGAAGATCTGCAGCAAGCATGTTGGAATGAGGTCTGACGACAAAGATACATTCTCAATTCCTGTGCCACACATAATCGTTGAACACCTGGTCTCAGCCCTGACAACAAGTTTTTGGATTAGTGAGCAGTGATCATCAGAGCGACACAAAGCCCTCTGCTGCTATGCAGTCATTCAGAGTGCAGACACTCTGCTGCAGCTTTTGGAGAAATAAAAACAACTGGAGCAACTTTACCCCCCCCTTGTTGCTCTCAGCACTCCAGACTGACGCCGACCATCAGCGCAGTCATTTCTTATTACAACTCACGCTGAGCGATGCTTTCCCATTAAGATCATGAAGATTATCCTACAGACTTACTGCTCAGGTGCTTTTCATGCTGTGGCGTATCTTGTCTACTCCAGATTTTCCCCGGGGATCAGTAACACAGCCTCTGTATTATTCAATTCACCTTTAAAAGATCAACTGCTGCTGCGGATGTCCTTTCTGAACCGAGCCTGTGGTGCCGTTTCACTTTTTAAACGAAAACTACGTTATAGGGAGCTCATATATTTTAAGACAAAGAAATCAATGCTCTTTTGTCCCTCTATGTGGGCTGAAGAAGACGCTGTAACGGAGTAATTGCAATTTACTGGTTATTTGCTGCTTTGTGCTTAATGGAAAATAGTGTCTGTGGGTGGTTTATTATAGTTTTAAAGTCACTGTGTGATTAGACAGAACTCCAGGTTGTGACTTTCGAGGGGCACTAACAAAACTTTTCAAATGTGATTTATTATCTAAGACTTTGCCACAGCATCACCACTGCACATGATGATCACTGACTTTATTGTACCTAAAGGTAAGACGACCAATGTTACTTTGCGGTTATGCTCACATGACTTATTCAGGCTCACTGGGACAGCTGACACAAAGAAAAAAACTCCAGATAAGTTATCAAAAAAATTACTGTGTAATCAAACATCCTTGTTTACTTAGGATACAATAGCTGCACCTTGTGTTTGCGTGCTTACCTATACAGACGTCTATCTTGCCCTTGATGGCAGCTTCATGGAGCGGTGTGTAGTTCCAGTTGTCTCGAGCATTAGGGTCAGCTCCCTGACACAGCAACAAGGACACCACCTGAAAACAACACACAGAATGCTGCATTTACACTTTATTTGGCAAAAAAACCCCAAACCCTGTCAGATCCTTTATTAGAGCTTGTGCACCTTAATCAAATGCTCTAAAAGCATTTAGATTCAATGCGGTGGCCTAATGACATCAGTCTGGCACAATGCCTGCACTGATTCCACACCAATGTGCCTGTCGATCTCACACTCCCACATTACACTCACATGTGAAAGATGTCACTTCTGTACTTGAGGCAGCGATTCGTCCTCATCTTGAAGGGTATAATCCTCCATTTTCCAGCACAAATAATATACTGCCACATGATACACTTTTAGTTTAAGTGTGCAAATCACACACAAAAAAAAAAAACATGAAAGGAACGCAAATGACCACTTTCACAGGTTCAGCAGTTCATCGGCTGAGTAATTGGTTTCAGTTTGGACAGTGTTTACTCTCATCACAATGCTAATGATTACTGCAATCATGCCGTTGCATTAGCACACCACTGGAAAACAAAAAAAAAGCACATCCGTCACCGATAATCCACAACATCATCATGCATAGGCATGAATATCCAAGTAGCAATCAGGGTGAATATTCATGTTTCCTCTATGTGATCTTTAAGGCTGACTGTGCGCTTTATGGTTTACAGGCAAACAGAGCTGATTGGAGATGTTCAGACAGAATTTTTCGAAAACAAAAAAAAGCTCAGTTAACACATCCGATTTTTTTACCAGGCTCTACTCTGTATAGTCAACGGTGGAAGAAGCAGCCAGGTCCTTTACTTGAGTGAAAATTGTCTCATCACAATGTGAAAATATTCCACTACAAGTCAAGTGCTCAGTATTTCGTAAACTGCTTCTGTCATCCTTTTACTTTTATATCTGATCTTTGCTGCATTAATGTGCATGTTGCATTTTAGCGCTGTAGATGTTGGAGGTTGAGCTCATTTTAACTACTATAAAAAAGGCAATGACAATGTATTTTCCAGCTAATCTTAGAAAGTTTTTTTTAGTTTAAGAAGTAGGAGAATGATCTCAACACATGAAGGAGCACTTTCAGTTTATCAGAAAGAAAAAAAAATTAAATCACCAACTGATTTCGGTTTTGACAAAATCAACATACGAGTGGTGCATCAATATGTCTCAAGTCTCACCTCGGAGTGACCAAATGAGCAGGCGTTGTGAAGTGGGATCAGACCCCCGTCATCCCGTGCGTGCACATTAGCGCCCGTCTGAAGCAGGTGGTCCACCACATCTTTCCGCCCAAAACCTGACAAAAGATCAGTTCAAAGTGGACAAACAGAGAGAGGACAGAAGGACGTAGGAACAAGGAGGTCTGTGTTAGAACAATTGAAACAACAGCGGAAGGTCTTGCATATGTTTTTTAGTGCAGGACTGGATCAAATCTGAAGCTTTGACGGAAGATTTCAGAGTTTATTTCCAGTTTGAGTCCTACTTTAGGTTAATAATTCATTCTAAATTGTATTTTTTGTACTGATACAGTTTATTCCATAAGACACAGCTGTATAGGAAAGTGAAGCTTGCTATGTCTTCACCGCAATCTGCAGTGAGACTCAGGAGACTCGTTCAGGTGACTGAGGATTAGGAAGGCCTGAGATGTGAAACAGCTGTGCAGGTTGTTTTTCCTTTTTAATCTGAACTGATGAATTAATTAAAAACAGTGTGAAGTAGTAGTACTGAAGGTTAAAACGAAACAAATGATATCTATTGTTGAGATGACTAGGTCGTCTTTATGTTTAGTTTGTGATGTTTCATTACGACATTTGTTATGACACATTCGGTTATGAAACCACCTTGATTATTTTGCCGCAGGCGTTTGCAAACCTAATTACTCTTAATGGTACGCTTCATCCGCCGCAGACTGAACTGTCAATACTGCCTTGCGTCAACACAGATGTAGAGCTCACTGAATATACATCTATATGCACCTGGTTTGTGTTTTTTCACATAACCTGAGCATTACTATTGCATTTTGCAATATGTCCGAGGGATTAAGCCAAGTACCTTATTAAAAAGAGAATACCATCGACTACATTACTTTGTTTTGTCAGGTCTGTTGGCGCTGCATCATCTTAACACACAAAGAAGCCATCCAATAACTGTGCGGCTGTAATGTTTGACTCAACAAACAAACAAACTGAAACGTCAGCTCTACCCTGATCTGATTCAAGGTTATTTTTAGGTATGTTTCTATCCATCATCTTTCCATCCACCAGTGTGATGTGCATACTCATTAAAAGTACTGAAAGTATTATGACAACAATACAGAATATTGTTTGTCCGCACTGCTGAAAATGAGACAACTACAAGAAGCAGGACTTTCCAAAGGTACTCTGTGTGGTTATCTTGACTTCTCTATAGTGGAGAATGGAGAATTGCTTATTGACATAAACATTATGTTAACATGATACTGGCATATTGTCTGCCAATGTCATTCTGATACAGCCAGTGTTTATTATCATTTTAGTCACTCCCACTCCCCACATGCAGCAGTCTGTAAATGTGTTTACAAGGTGATCTTCGTTGTGTTTACCTGCAGCGAAATGCAGGGGTGTCGATTTTCGTCCTGCCATGTCTTTAGCGTTCACATTCACCGCATCCACGAGTTTCTTCACCCTCGACACATCCCCGTTTCGACAGGCTTCAAACAGCTCCCTGAAAGCCCCGTTTGCGCCGCCCCCGCCTCCGCCGCTGCTGCCGCTGCTACTGCAGCTGCCGCTGCTGCCCGGGTTACCGTTGTCCGACTCCGGGGTAGAGCCGGGGCTGGTACCGCTACCCTCGGTGGTGGTCGGGGAGCTAGCGCTACTGCTAGTGCTGCTGGTGGTGCTGCTGCTGCTGCTGCTGGCGGTGAGGGCCAGAGCCGGGGAGGTGGTGGTGGAGGTGGTGGTCGTGGTGGTGTTGTTGGTGGTAATGGTGGGAGAGGCAGGGGCTACCTCACCGTCAGCCGCGTTTTCCATCGCACCTCTGTGGGGGAGCGGGGTGGCATCGTCGGTGGGTGCCGGCGGAGAGGCAGGCGGTGTGCCGGGCAGAGAGGACAGCAGGGAGTTTGGCTGCTGCTGCTGCTGAGAGCTGCGACGAGGCGTCGCCATTTTCACAACAGTCCCCACTAGCAACAAAAACACTGCCGACAATTTCCTGTCCAGGAGAGCCAAACTTCCGCCCAGGTTTTCTGGGATTACATTTACATTTTACATTTAAGACTTATTTAATAAAACAACATTGACTTAATATCCTATAATAATAATTTCTTGCCTATCTAACTTTTGTATACATTGTAAAAAAATGAAAAATAAAAAGTTAAAGATGTGTTTTTTACACATTTACCACATGTAGGTGATGCTCTTTGCTGTTTTTGTACCAACACAACTAAGAATGAATTCTTTGTTTAGGACACACCATTGACACAATTCACATTAGTTATTTATATATCAATATTTTTCAGTCTTTAGGTCACATATAAACAGCAACGTCACGAAATACGCCATATATTTCAACCCCACGTGATACAGTGGAGGAGTTGAAAGATGTCAGCTGGCCTGGTTGAATACAATAACGACATCTATTGGCGACCATTAGTCATAACACCAGGATACAGGAGCTGCACCAGTCCCACTGCTGATACAACCAGCACTTAAGGAGATTATAGAACAGACAGATTACAACATTACACAACAGGTATATGACAGACAAACGATATTAAATTGTACAGACAATATGTGGCCATTAAACTAGTAGGTAATCATATTTGAATAATACACATGCAAGTCAACTTTCCAGTACAGTAATAGAAATATTGTCTAAAGTATGTATGTATGTATAATATTATGGATTTATAGTTCTAAAGTTACTCTAACAACAACAAAAATGTGACTGACGTGTTACAATGTGTGAGTTTCATACATCAGATTTAACATAAAAATTTACATCTGCAGATTTCTTAATGGCATTTTGGACCTTTCGAAGTCTCCTGTTCAAAGTGAACACCAAAATATTAAAGCGTATATAGCATTAAACAATAAAGGCAAATGTCTCAATAGAACAAATTCATGGAAATTATAATATATTCTATGCTCGTTGCACTAAAATTTGAGGATGAAGATTAATTTGTTACTGAACCTTTTGTGTGGACAGAATTATCTCTACCAATATGTTCACTTATAAGTGAAAGACGTCTTGAGGACATTTATAACTGGATGGCTTAAAAATTTAAGTTTAACTAAAAAAAATAAAATAAAATAAAATATATATTTGGTCCTGATGATTCTGATGGGACAAATACTAAAGACTTTTTCACCTAATACACAGCATCTGGCAAAGATCCCTGAAGACTAAAGAATGCAGATTAATGTGAATGCACAGACTGCATTAAATTGCAGAGCACTTCTGAAGAAATGGACATTATAATTTATTATGGCATCTCTGAAGACATTAGAGACACAAAGCCTCCTCAAACAGATGCTGAACTTCGATTTTGGAAGCAGAATCATTCCCAGTGAATCTCTCAGACATAATTTTATTGTGATGAGATGTCCCCTTTCCTGTGCTTCAAGCCACATGAGGAAGTAACTTTTGACACCGTAATCCATCGCATTACCTACCGAATGTTACCTAACACAGGAGCTTCTCAGTCGATTTTGTCATCCACAACCCTGACCTTTCAGATGTCTAATCAATGCGATCCTTTATGTAGAGTCACAGGGGACATTGTATACTTTTCAAACACTGAGTTATGTCGAGCTGAATATAAGTATTTTGGTGCCTGAAGAAACCATAGCACCAAGATGAGAACCTACTTAAATATGATGAAAAATCCAGTCACTTTTCTGCGATTTGGACCATCTTGCCATTAAGCAATATTTCCACCAGTGACTGAGCCACACATCAAAAATAGACAGTTTATAAAGTGTTGGATAACTTTCCTTCATGTCAGACCATCCACTAACAGAATATTATAGTAGTTACATGAACTGGCCACCAGGTAGTAGCAGACATGCTGTAAGAAAGTGCATAAACTGAGGCATCTCTCTTTTCACACTGCTAAAATTATTCTGGATTTAGTTTCTCATATGATAACTTTACAGTATACTGTATATACATGTACCATATTAGGCTATATTTAGTGTTATGTAATGTTAATGTTGATTCTCATGGTTTTGTTAAAAGCAAGTTCGTGATCCTAAATCATTAGCATTTTGAAGTAAAGCTTAAAACCTTTTTCATGAACTTCATTAAACCCTGAAGCACACAGTACCATATTCAGAAGTCTGGAATCACCAATAATATAGATAAAAACACCAAATGTATTATTTGTTTATTTGTTTGTTTTGGACCCAAAAAGAAGAAAAAATAAAGAAAGTTTTGTTGTTTAAGTTTTTGCCATAAATAAATCTGATGTAATTAGAGACACTTATTTACTGTGCTATGTAACTTTGTGGTCCAGGTGCGATGACCTGCTAGAAGTACATAATGCTTTACAGCTAAGTGACATACCACCAACTATTTGACTGACAAAACTGGATCATGTTTTCTGCTTCTCCTCTGATGTCTTATGGCTACTGGGCATCAACCCTCTGTTTCCTTAATTGATTGTAAGGTAAACTGCTACAAACTATAGCTGCTGAAACTAATGTTAGCTCAGTTTATTAGTCAGGCTGCCTGGACTGTGAGCTCAGAGCACCAGGGTTAGTAGTTTTAGACTACTGGAAAGAGGAGATTTTCAGTCTTGGGCATGGGCAAATGCTGGTGGGGAGCAGTGCTGGTGTTGTGCCAGAACTGGAGCTGGGCAAGCAGGCAATATAAGCAGGCACAATGGCCTAAGGTGCAATAAACAGAGATGAAAAGACCATCAGTGGAAGTCATCATCAATCTGTAATACCACTACCACAGACACATTATGTTTATTTGAGGTTTTGGCACACTGCTAATGCCATTTTTTGCCCTTTAAAATACACCCAGACTGTAGTAGTAGCAGTATCAGTACCAAAATTAGCCATCAGATATGGAAATTTACAGCGTTTCACAATAGAGTCTCTGTGAGTTTAATGTCAAAGTCTGTGACAAGTAATGTGCGGCAGCTGATCACACGTGATAACTGCTACAACAGTGATTCAGCTTGTAAGAGTGGTAAAACAAGATGATGGTGTCAGGGGATGAGTATGCAGACTTCTGTCCGGTTGGATGACATACCTCTCATACACCTTCAACTTTGTGTGCCAAAGCTCAAAGCAGGCTAGAAAAACATTTCTCTGAAAAACAAGAGAAGGATCCCAACGGCCTCAAAAACACATGACCTGTCAGTTTGAATTTGAAGTCAACGACATTGATGTGCTTATGTACATTTCACACCAGGACAAAAGCAAAGAAATGTAAATGCAACCGGTGCAACAATGTAGTATCTGGGTGTATCCATAAGCTGTTTGCAGGTTGTTTAGTTAATCACTTTCATGTGGGGTTGACATTTCAGGGTCTGTGCACAATGATGTCATGAGAGTGTTTGGGGTTTTGGTCAACTTTAATAGCATTTGGGAATAATCTACTTTCATGGGATTATCAGACTGACTTGAGAAGAAACCCCCAGAGCAGGGATAATTTGAAATAGAGAAAAAGCAAAAGAAAGAAATAAAACCAGACAGATATGCAGATAGAAATACAGGAAGGGGAGAGGAAAACAGATAAACACAAAGAGGTAGGAAGGTATTTGAGCTGTTAGAAGGTTCCTGCAGAACTACATTCTTACAAAAAATAGTTCCCACACATGCCAAGGTCATCCAACCAAATCCATCATCATGAGTCAGAGTTGGATTGTGTTCGACTAAATCTGATCATCTGCAGAGATCTTTACACGTGAAGTTTGTCATGTATGCCTCCAAAATAAGAACTAAGAACAAAAATAGCAGCCTGCTGTATGTTTTCATACATATACGCCTTGTACTTTGTCTTCTTTTATTTGATAACTTATAATAACTTAATAATTCATAATCATTGTTTTATATGGGCCTACATGCTATGATTTCTTACACCTGGTGAACAAAACAAAGAAATAATTCTATATATTTTTGAAGTTGACAAAAAGCTGAAAATATGTTGTTGCTCATTGATAAATAGATGCAGTAAAACTGGTATTAATCATGTGTTTGTTTGTGTGTGTGATAGCTCATCCTCTTATTCATTTCTTTTAGAGTTTGCGGGAGTTAACAAAATATAAGAACATTATTTTGAATCATGAGCCAGCAGATGATAAGTGATCTTTTTCTAACTCTTCTAGCCTCGTCGAAACTCCCCTCTCCCCTGTTTCTGCTGTTGCAGGTCAATGAAAAAAGCTGCCAGCCCGGCTGCGCACGGCGCGCCACACCTGTCCTATTTAGGTACAGGTGAGGCGAAAGCCCCGCCCACTGCCAGGTTTCAGTCAGACTTGTTTTTAAGAACAGCTGTTGCTATCAAAGTTACTACACCGAGTTTGAGAGTAAGACCGTACACATCATCAGCAATAACAGCAGCGATCATGCCGAGGCGATCAACGCAGGAATGGATCCGGATATCGATGCGCACACCGGGCATCCTGATCTTCGGGATGGTTATGTCTCCCTGCGGCTGGATCCTGGATCTGGTCGCCACCGTTGCCCCAAACTGGAGGACCATCCACAACATCCCCAACACTCCGTCCGACGAGTTCATCCAGCAAGGCATCTGGGACATCTGCAGGGCCACCTCAACCAACACGAGAGCGGAGTGCAACCTGCAGGACTCCACATACTTTGGCAACCAGATCATCGAGGTCGCCCAAGGTTTGATGGTGGCCTCCCTGATCGTGACTCTAATCGGGCTGGCTGTGGCCATCCCGGGGGTCCGCTGCTGGAAAGACAACCCTAACTGGACAGTGGCCGGCCTGGGCGGACTGTTGATCTTCCTGTCGGGCGTCATGACCATCATACCCATCGCCTGGTACACACACATCCTCGAAGAAATCTCCACGGTGACGCCGACCGCAACTGTGACTGTCGGCTACTGCATCATTCTTGGCTACATCGGCGGGATATTCGAAATCCTGGCCGGCTTTGTCATGTTCATCGGGATCTGTCGTTGCTGCGGAGGCAAGAACCGAGGGGAGAGACGGGTTGATGAGATCACCCACTTCAGCCACCAAAAGCCGCCATCGAGACGAGTTGACGTGCCAAGCCTGAACCGGGCCAGAAGCACCGCCAGCAGCAGCGTGCCATACTCCAAGGACTCCATGGATGAAGATGTGTCCTTTCCCCGGGCCAAGAGCCCTGCAGTCAACAACTCCTACAACGGTACACCCTACGATGCAGACCTATGAGAGGTGACATCTGGAGAAAGAATACCCACAGAAGAAGGACGACTTGAAGTTAGACCTGAATATCTGCAAAAGAAACTGAGAGTGGAAAATTATAATAGGAAGAAGCAATGGTGATTACACAATGACTTTATAACGTCACAAAAATCAGTAGTAAAACTTAATATTATTATCTATAATATTCTGGAGTATTGTAGTAATAACATACTAAAAACCATAAAGTACTTTCAGTCAGTTAAGTGATGAAGCTATTCTGGGATATTGTAACAATATTTCAGCTCAAATACCTTGAAACATAATGAAATAACTGTAAACTCATTGTTTAGTGAAGAAAGATTACTTTGCGTATTACAGTGTTTCATCATTAGGACAGTGATGCTTGAAGGCCAACATGTATGATAGTGTTAAATGATATGAGTGGTCATGGCTGGAGTTGAATGTGGAGATGAGACCCTCATTATGGGCTTAGCTGCGCTGTGATTAATACTAACATCATTGTAATACATTATAGGTGTGCCATAAGCAGTGCACGTACGGAAAGTGAACCTTTCTGTGTTATTATGAAAGAAGAAAAAATGATATTGAGTTGAAGTTTACCCTGTCTCTCTGTTACAGTCTACAAAATGATGCTGAACTCTGTTCTGTTTGTAAATAGTCATCTTTAAGGAAGCTTTTGTATTTTTCTGCGAATATTGGCTAAAGCATGAATCATTTCCCCCCATGATTCTTATGTAAATACTGTATTCCTATGCACTTTACAATTATGACCAACATTGTAGGATAATGTGCCACAAAAAAAAAACATCCTGAGGTGATCGATATTGTTTTAATTGTGCTTTTTATTAAATGTGCGCAGTGTTTCCTAAAAACAGATGACTGACTGTCTGACTGATGTCTGCCATTCTTCTCTTCACTCTTTTTGTTTGGCTTGGATGGGGCGTTATGAAATACCTGTTTCTGTGATGGTTATGCAGTGGGATTAAATGTGTTTTCACAAAGTCAAAAGCAGGAGTGAAGCACGACAAAAACGGCGTCTCCAGAGCAGGAATCTAAAAAAATGCCACATTTTAGAGGCAATGTCTTCTATCAGCCGTCACCATTCATCGTGTATTTTAAACACACGTACAGGAATTTCACGGTAATAGTTTCTCTCTCTTCCACCCTGCTCAGTCATAAGTATACAGACAATGTAGCCTGACCGGTCTGAGAGGTTTCTTTACGCATCTTGTCTGACAACATAGCCTCCTGTTCTGTTTAAACTGGCTGAACATTTTAAACAAAGCAACACTGTAGTATACAATTGTCCCAGTACAGCTCTTGGTAAGTTTTCTGTTGTTAAATTGGCTTCTCAGAAATAGCGATGCAGTTCTCCCTTCAAGACCTGTTGAATGCCACAGTCAACAAATACTAAGAGGCAAATTTTAAAGCAAAGGTTGGGAGTTTTTATGCTGTCTGAGACTCAGACATTAGAGCAAGACACTGTGGACGAGCGGATCAGCTACAGAAGCTGGATATCTCTGCTGAATAATATGAGAAATGCAGGATTTTGAAAATATTTTGAAGGCAAAGCAGTACAAACATAGAAAATTGTCATAAAAAAAACACTGATTTCGTAGTATACTACAAATCAATTCCTCCAAGTTCCTGCTTCATTAGGGTACAATCAGCTGACTTCATCAGGCTCTGATAACGCTGATAGTGAACAACAGTTTTATTCTGAAAGAGCTTGTATTGCTCACTCCAGTCACACTTCCTCTGAAGTGGTTTTACAAGGTAAACTATGTACCTTCATGAGTAATGTGTAACCACCTCCATCTCTATTGGTGGATACAAGATTGTGTTTGATAGTGACAGCAGTTCTGTGGTCAGGATGCTCTAGGGCCCTGACGATTCTTTTATGACACAGAAGCAATAACATTTTATTAGAACAACAATTGTGGTAACAATTTATTTAAATCATCCAACTACAGGTAGTTTATAGTTAGTAACATTTCACTTTGTCTATCTATAGAGTATATTTCATGCACACACACCCTAACCAAGACGTTTTTTTTGCACCTAAACCAAATCAAACCTTAACCACAGTGGTGTCATATCAGTAGACAGTTGTTAAATCTCAACAAATTAGCTGTTGAAATGTTACAAACACTATCTGTAGGGGGACTAAATAGTGTTTTAAAGGTTATGCTTTTTTAGTCTTCTGATAATTAATGAGTATATAGAGTGTATTTATTCACATTTCTAATGAATGCAGGAGTAAGCTGGTTATTGTTAACATTAATCTTAATTAATTCTTCTTTCTCATGGTGACAATAACACACCCAAAACACAACACAATTATATTTTCACACTACCGTCCAAAACATTGCCACACCGACACCTCTGACTCATTCAATGATGGCCCAAGAGGGTGACAATGGATGCTGTGTGTAGGGTGTGACAAAAGACAGCAGTTTTTATTTATAGTCTCATCAACCTGGACTGTTGAGAAGTTTTCTCCACGCTGTTCAGGTCTCATACTCATAACTTATTCTGTTAGTATAGATTTTTGGATCAAAACATGGCAGATATACTATGTCTGCTGAGAAAGAAATGAGGATTACACTGTGATCCTGGGCTTAGGAAAACATAATGTTGAGGAGCGACTCCAGCAATTTAATATTTCACTTAAGTAGTAGTAGCATTAAAACACTCACATTAACATTTGTTAAACTAGTCTTTCTACTAAAAACCTGTAGTCTCTAAGTCCAAGCTGAGACTCCTCCAATGACATCACCAGGGTTATTTTCCACTTTTACAGGCAGGTAGCACTCCCTATGGCTATTTGACTTACCATAATGTATGTAAACAGTAGAGAAATGAACCACGGACTTCAAAGTGCTGCAGTTTATTTTGCCATTATTTTATGTGCTCCTCCCTCTGTACATCAAACATGCAAAGTCATCTCATTAAAAGGAAAGAAACATAGTGTACATAGTGTCCTACAGATATTTCCTGTTCCTGGTTATGATACATATTTTCCCCATAACAAAGATAGTTAGCTCATCACACATCAGTCAGTCAAATCAGTCTTATTACCTGTTGAGTTTAGTAAACACCAAAGGTGATACAAGCATGTCACCAGATCCCAGAAAGAGCTTAAAGAGGCAGCAGTACATGTTTTGGTGTATGCATAAGATAAAGAGAAAGAGACAGCTGTCTGTTGGCAGTGTTAATACACACTGATGCCTGCAGCAGCATGTGAAAACAACATAGTAATGATTTTACATAAAATCCTAAAAGACTTCACAAAATAAAAGTCTTTAATTTTTCTAATAACCTGCAAACTCTTACCTGTGTTGAAGAATGAGTTGCATTTATACAGTGGTTATATATAAAACTTATTTTAATGTTTTACGTGAAAGCTAATGAACACACAATACAGTATAGTCGTGTGTTACAAAAAGTGATGGTCGTGTTAAACGGTGCACACTAACTGATTGTAAGAACGAGAGACTTTATAATTAGAGTAAAGGTTATAAATAACCTTAATTTACCAGCTGATGACCATCACACGTCCTGAAAGAAAAATGTGTACTGAGAAAGCAAACAGACTTTGCTCTGACGAGAATGAACTAGTGTGAACCACCTGAAACTACAATGTATGTGCACACCTTGCCAGATCTCGTTTGGCTTCATTTTTAAATTCCTCTCCTGTCATGCATGTTTGGAACACTACAGTTTAAAACATGAGCCAGATATAACTCATTATTCTTTCTAAATATCTTGTGGTGTTTATTTTTAGTCACTAAGGCTATTGTAGGTTGGTGCTGAGATATTTACTAGTAACTATTATTATGTACTTCGTTAAGATTAAGTTTTTAAGTTAAAATTTTGACATCCTGCTTCATGTCAATGCTCTACTGAACTAGCTTTGCAAATGTAGAACAAGTCTGTGGATAAACTGGTTTATCTTTCCATTGTCCTGTAATTATCACAGATATATTTTCTTTTGGACTTTTTACTGCATGTATACTGTAAGTTTTTACTGTAGGTGACAGATTAGACTCAAGATGTTGTGTACAGTACAGTTTGATACACGCAGTATAAAACATTATATGTGGTAGCTCAGGTCACAGCCATCTTGGCAGTCCTGCCTCTGCCGCCACATTGCTTATCTAAAAAGGGGCAAAGACGTAGATCGTCAGTGGACCTAACGTGGGCTGAATGCCAATGAAAGCGGCCATGCTGTTAATTATGCATAACTTTAAGGCTTAATATAATTTGAACAGGCTAATTAAATAGAAATTCAGCCTAAGTACAGTTGTCATGTAGCTATAGACCATTTTTTGTACCAGGTTTTAAACACGTTTATTTCTGTAAAGACATTCTAACATAGCAGCGTTTGGAGATTGAATAGTTTTGTAGCCTGTCTCAAGTGGTTGTTAGAGGAACTGCAGTTTTGGCACTTCGGTATTGGCTTCACTTCACAGTCACAGAGGTTGCCGTTTGGTGTGATACAGTTGTTTTAGTGGTTTACTGAGGGCTTGGTGAGCAAAAATGTATTACCTTTGGTCATAATCTCAAATAAAAAGATCCATATATTTTTTGTTTTTTTAGTCACTCTGACCCGTCACTGCCTACAGAGAAGAATGACAAACAATCAAATCATTTACAATGCGTTTATATACAAAAATCACATGCTCAGTGCGTCCATCACACACTGTGTTTAACATTTAACATGTCTGACTACATGAATTACTGTATTCATTTGTGTAATTCGAGATATAGACGAGACATAAAAACATGTATGCATCTTTCTAATGTGCGTGGGTATCATTAGAGTTACAAAACATCATATTGTGTAAAACGGTTATTCAGACAGTAATGTACAAAACAAACAGACAATACAGCACTCAGTACTCAGTAAGGACCAAATCAAGCAGGGGACCACTGTCTAGCTTTGATTTTCAAAATTCAGAGAGCACAGGGTCTAATTTAAAACATTAACACAGTAAGCATGAAACAAAGTGCACAGTATGGTGAAGTGATTCTGTCCCTGCTTACTTTCAGAACTTGTTTTCCGTCAGTCTTTCCCGTCAGATGTCAATTTTTTGCAGGTTATCTCTGATAACAAATTGAACACACCTTTTGTTTTTATTCAAACAGGAAGCAGAGATAAAGGATGACAGTGATGTATAGGTGTTTTTCTGCCCAGAAGTGCATTAAATTCTGATTACGTTCGCCTGGAAGCAAAACAGATTCTTCTTAAAGAAATAAAAAAACAAAACAAGAAGAATCTCACCAGAGGCTAAAAGTAGATCATTTCAGGGAGTATAGCATGATTAAGCAGCAAATACACAAAGTGTAAAAAAAATGTTTTAATCTTGTTGACAACAACTGACTAAAACCACATCATGCTGGTCAAAGTGTATCTGTATATTTATGAATTGTATTGGATAGCTGTGCAAACATCTGTTCTTACAGAGTGGGTTATCAGTACCTGTATGAACTCGCTCCTTTAAGTATAAAAGAAACAGCAGTAATAATATGTCTCAATCGCTGTGGCAGTCACCTCTGCTTTCCCTGTATTTTAAGGAAGTCACTGCTCCTTAAATGTAGCTGGTGTTAGAGGACGCGATCAGCTTTGACATATTTTCAAAGAAGATTTTCATTAGGAGTATAGACAAATAGAACACCAAAATGTTCTAGTCTTCTATAAATAACACTATGAATATTAAAACAAACAGATATCAGTGAATTGCAGTTGCATTGCATTTCAGAAAAACATTCAAATTCAGAACTTGTAGCTGGTGATAAGAAATCAAAGGCATTTTTACAGTGCTAATAAGCAAATAAACGTAGTGACAAAACCTTCCATTCCTAGACTGGTTTCCCACATATCAATTTTCTATGGGCATGCTTTTTTTTAAAATTGTAACTCCATAAATGTATTAAGTTTTAAAGTTAGCAAACAGCATAGATGCACTGTATTATGTCAACATCAGCTTAAAGTCTCTGCTGTAATGAGACACTAGTGTACCTCTAAACATACTGTGAGTCATCCACTAACCACCAACAGTTTGAGAGCTCTGAAATACATGCATGTCATTTTCTCTCAATAAATCATGTGTGTTGGGATATAATTTAGAGTTGGATTTTTTTTTTCCATTATCAAATGATGTCTGAAAAACATCTGCAGAAATTCACTGTTGCTCAGTTCATCAGTTTGAGTTTCTGGGACAATCAGTCGTAGAGTGGCAGGCACAAGTCAGCCGAGAACAGCAAATTTGATTCGCTTTTAACAAACATCACACAACATTCAACAAACTGCGCCGTAAGCTTGCTGCAGAAGGATGCTGATGGAAGCCCAATAGTATCGCTGGCCATTATTTCATGGTTGACCTGGACGAGAATGACAGAGTAAGGTATTATTATTTTTTATTACATTTATTAGTGTCTCAGTTTCTGGCCTCTAAAGGTGTATGTTAAAGGTACCTTGTGGAGTTTTGACCACTAGTAGTGCTGTTGAGCAACACTGACTTTTGTTTTTGTTTTTGTATTGTGTACATGTGGGCATGTAAACATAATTTTTCTTGGTTTAAAGGCCAATTACACAGGCTAAGTATAGGAGTTAGTTTGTTATGAGGTGTTGTAATTTATATTTAGTATAGTAATGTAATGCATTTTATACTTCAGGCAGATCTCTATACTCAAATTTCACTTCTAGGTAATAACACTGTTTCCCAAAATGTAAAGAAATTTGGAAATGAATATCCTGAATATCTGAATACCTACCTCAGATATGATTGAGATTTATCCACATTACACAGCAATGTTGTAGCCATGTTTTTCTGCCAGACGTTTCCTGTTGACAACAGACGAAAGACACAATTTGTATGTAAATGTGAACTCTTTCTCATACGCAGCTTCCAGCATGTAGTAAAACTAGACACTCTACAATAGAAATTCCAGACAAACTTCAGGCAGTTTTGAACAGCTGTCTTCGATGCTGGTCCATCATTTTCACCTGCATGGTGAAACTCAAGAAACTAAGTGTTAAGAGGAATAGTTCAGTATCTGAATTATGGTGCCGGAGTCAGGACATAGTTAGCCTGGCTCTGTCAACTGTTCAAAAATATACCAACAAAAACTCTAAAACTCACAAATTAAATTAATGTTTTATCTGGTTGATTTTAACATGCACATGAACAAAAATGTAAAGATCACAATGTGTTATGTGCTGGAACTTGCTGCTCAGGACCTCGGTGCAGCATTTTCGGCTTCACTTACAGCAACAATGTGGGTTTGCAGCAGGTTATTGAAATCAAAGTAAAAATATTACAAACAAATTTACAGATATAGCAAAGATAAAGTAAAGTACCTACTAAATTTGTCGGTCAAAAACAAAAATATACACCAGCATAGGTACACTAATGTAGGGGGCAGTGTCATTGCAGAAAAATAAAAATAAAACATACATTTCAATGTGTCTCTGATTACAGTTTTGACCAAATAAGTATACAAGTCAAAACAAATATAAAGATATTCTGATTTCTTAGAAAAAGCATTAAAGGTTGTTGTGCAAATTTCTTTTCACTTCACAATCAGGCTTTCTAGTTTTTATCCTAAGCTAAAAATGTCCTGACTTCAGCTCCATTTTAACACACAAGGTTGATCTCATTCTTCTCACCTCTCTCCTGAAAACAAAGCAAAGAATAATTTTTTTTACCAAAAAGTTGAACCGTTCCCTCAAGACTACCAAAACAGAAAGCCACTGAGATATTTCATTTTATTACCTGTTCCTTTTCTTTTGCCTCTGCCTAATTTTGGCAGCGATGAACGCGATGGTCAGCACCCCGATGATGACTGCCAACACACTCAGAGTCAGTGGTAAACTTAACGCCCCGTTGACCGTGTCCTCGCAGGATTCCCCCCGGTAGCCAAGCTCACATTCACACACCAAATCAGTGCCACCACCAGGAGGTACAACGCAGGTGCCATGGCTATTGCACTGAGTCTGTCCACAGGTGGGCAGGCTGAGGTCGATGCCTCTCGGTTGAGGAGCAGGAGCAAGGGTGGTCATCGTAGAGGAGTGGAGGTGGAATGAAGGGAGAATACACTGGAATGCTATGGGAGGGAGTGAAAAGTGGAAGGAGGACGGGAGAGGAGGGAAATGAATGGAAGAAAGCCACACCCTGAAATACAACAAGGAAACACAACAAAGAGTGACACAGATCCTTTTCTGTTCAAGAGTTGAAATGGATAAGGTGTCACACATGTCAACAAGTAAATTTACAATGTCATCTTTAAACCAGTTTACTGCCAGCTTTGTGAAGTCCTGTCACACACTAATCTAACTGAGCAAAACAGAATTTGTCTCTCAATTTGGACTGCAACATTCAGTCACACATCACTTTTTTCGTATACGTATCATGGATGAAAACATTTCTTCCAACATGGAGGAAAAACAAGATTCGCAAACACCATGTAAAAAGCCACTAATGCCTGCTGGGTTTGTCACATACAGTAACACTGTGGGAGCTCATTCTGTGTGAATGACTGAACTTTTGTTGTCATTGTCCTAGTTTGGTCAGACTGACCTTGATTCCAAGTTCAAATTTGGCTGCAGGAAAGACAAAGTTCATCAGATCTTTTACCTTGTGTAATTTAGTCCATTCGACCCATCATACATTTGTTGGCTGTAGTGATTGTGTTGCTCTCAAACAAACATTTTAAGACAGAAATTCTAGAAATTTGACGTGTTGGGGACAATTTAAATGTCATTGTTTATACACTTCTGCTTTTACACAATAAAAACAAAACAAGATATCCTTTCCTTTTCATAAAAAGAAAATAGCCATGACTGAGTATGTAAATCTGAGCTGTGCTGTCTCTTCCTCAAACATATTTTACTTTTAAATCATCATAAACAAATGACCAAAAGCACCTAATGGCCTAACTACAGGCACATGGATTGGAGTCCTTGAAAACAACGTTACTTTTCTTTGCAGTAATTCTTACCGCATGACAAACACAGGGAAGTACTCTTCCTAGCAACTCTTGCATCACATCACTAACAACATTAGGCACTGACTCGGCTTATACTGACAAAATAAATGCATGTTAAAGGACACGGTATGATTTATTCTGACCCTAAAACATCTTTCGAACAATCACTAACATACCAGATGCATAAAGAGAAAAGAGAAAATGAATATGCTTGCATTATCTATGCCATAAAGCCTCACTTTTAGACTTTTAGGTTCTCAACACATGAATGAAACCGCCACAAAGCACATTTTAAACCCATTCTGAGTCACTCTAGAAAGACGCTGCTCCACAGCCTCCTGTACAATAAATACACTTTGTGGAAAAGTCACTGAGATGTAAGGGACAAACCAAAATTCTACAGCGCAACAGGTTAAGTGATAAATACGTGGTGGTCATGAAGCTATTTGACTTTTCGTCATTCAGGTTTCTCTGGTTTCAAGGCAGTGAAATAGTAAACGTATAGTAAAATAGAGCAACAACACATTCAAATATGACAAAATGAAACATTTACTCACAATGCCGGTGCCTTAAAATGGACTCTGTGGAGTTTGTTGTTGTGTCCTTTCAGGTGTCTGTGTGTGTTTGCTAAAAGTCCTTTTAAAAAGAATTTGAAGTTCCCCTTTCAGTGAGGGAATCAGCAACAATAGGGAGGGAAGGGGAAGAAAGCCGAGAACCTGTGAATACCTGCCTGGGTTTTTTTTTCCCATAAACACACACACATGAACACACATCACACGAAATCTCCTCCCCCTCCGTCTGCCTTATCTTAAAATGGACTGAGTCATATACATGCTATTACCCACAACAAATATCCCTGACATTGATGGAGCAACTCTACGTTTCGTAAATAGAGTACTAACTAATCTTATGCTTAATCTTATAACCCACACTGACTCACGACACTCTGAGTTCCCTGGGAAAAACTTAATTCATATGGTGCCTTTTTAGACGATGTCTCCTTAGATATATAGGATAAAGAAATGTGACAAATAAAATGTATAAAATGTTAAATATGCCATTCATCTGACCATTTGAAAGAGCTCACTATTCCTGAAGGCTTAATAACATAAACACACATGCATGTTCACACACACTCCTTTACCCTGAGGACTATTATACTGAGATACAGGACGTGTGTTTCCCAGACCAGCGGGGGATGGGAAAAAGGGGAGACAAGTTAGAACAAGACTCAGCTGCCAAGACCTGACAAGACAGACAGTGTCTGTTACATGCAGCAGTTCCAACAGCTATAGTGTAATTGTTAGGGATTTCTTAGGACATGAAAGAGAAATCAGAGGTGACTGATTGATTTAAATGTTTTAGTTTTGGCAGTATGGTTCTAATAGCAATGTCGATCTGTCATTCACTTCATCACTTTGGTCTGAACTCATCAACTACTGGATGGATCTTCATGAAAGTTTGCAAACATTTCTGGTCCACAGAGGACAAATACCACCGACTTTGGTGACGCCCCTGAGTTTTCCTCTTGTGCCACCAGGTGCTTGACATTTTTGGCTTTAAGCCTTGAAGACTAGTGGATAGATAAAATTTGGTACAGTCATTTAGATTTCCAAATAACTTTGCCTTGGGTGCAATCATCAGATCAAAGTTTCAGTTTTGCCGAAATTTTGGTTGATAACCATCAGTCTCAGCTGCACTGTTCAGTGCTAATCAGAAAATGTAAGCATATGTTGAATCTGGATGGTGAGCATGGTAAATATTATACCTGCTTAAGAAGTACTCATTGACTGGGACTATTCAACAATGACTTTTCTTTTCTTAAAGTTTCAGAACTGATGCGGAAGCACCGGAGATCCGGACATCATTGTTTTTATTCCACACTTTCTTCATCCTTGCCATCGTCTTGCTAACAGTTGCCAATAATTCAATTCTAGATTTCAGTCAACCCTTAATCACATGCAATTTTACATACATTGAGTCTTCAGAGACTTGTTACTAAGTCCACTATGTAAGATTTAGGGGGTTCTTTTAACAGATTCTTTTATATACAGACACTGTGAGTTCTCTTCCACAGATCTGGTCATGTTGGACCTCTACGTTTCTCCTGTAGCCCAGAACCTAAAACCCAGAACAGACCTACTAAACACAGGCTCTAGATAGAGCCTCTCACTTGAAGAGAAGAGTATTAAGGCCTTAGATTAGTCTGTATTCTGGTCTCAAGTGTCACCCATGGACCAGTACACTTTTAAATGATCATATACATACAATAAAAAAAAGTGAAATAATTAAAGGTTGCCATTTTCAATGTTAGGACGAAGAACTGAGTGCTTTGTACTGGGGTGTTTGTTTGGAAGCTTGGAGGAGATCACAAGGCAGACCAGAACATGTTGGAGGGATTGCATGATATACAATATAGCCCTGGAACGCCTTTACACATGTAATAAGTGTGCCTTAAATGGTCATCTTGAATTTTTATGTTCTAGACAATATATCTACATAAAAAACACAACTGTAAAACACATGCATGGTCAACATATCCATTTAAATTGGATTTGTTGTACTCTCAAATATTTAATCAAAGTCAATACAGGAGTTCATCACAGGCAGAAATTGCATAACACAAAGGTATTTAACTTTAATTGCATGTGTGACTCCTGTCGACTATGCACACATATGTTTGTAGATGCAGTATGTGTGTAAAGTGGGACAGGACACGATGAGCCATTTAGTTTCACTTCAAATTTGCATGTCAGAATGTGACACTATCACAAACAGAACATGTCTGCACGTGTCTTCTATCTCTGGCCTACAGACAGGTGGAAGTACATAAACAAAGGGATCTTTCATACCAAATATGTTTCTGTGAAAAGCAATACTGGTATTTGATTACCAAACTGGCTACAGACTAACATGTAAAGCTATGACATTTGTGCAGCACTGGAAGAACTGATTTCTGTGTTCTGAAATTGTGACCTGTGGTATAATTGTTTGAATTTGGTATGTAGGTTGTGAAAATGTGAGATGAAAATATTAAAGCAACATCGTGTAACTTCTCTAACATAAAAAAATACAGATTAAAATCATGTTGATGCTACACTGACTTGTAAAGTACCTCTGTCATTCTCACAATCCCATATCTCTGTTCTTGCATGTCTTGTCTTGTACATAACGCTTTATGTCATACCACCAACTATTTTACTGATTTTGGTGAAACCGGATCATATTTCATGAAAAATCTGCTTTCCCTCTGATGCTTTTTGGCTGCTCTGCATCAAACAGCAAACTGTAGCTGCTGTTAGCTAATGTAAGCTCATTTTACTAGCTGGGCATTTTGGACGATTGGGAAGAAGATGGCGAGAAGTGACCGATGTTGTGCCAGAACTGGAGCTGGGTAAGCGGGCAGCATAACCAGGCTTTGCAGCTTCTATAGACATATCTAATGTCAAAGAGACCAAAGAGAAAATTGTCAGACAAAAGGCGATGGTAACCAAACAATAGGCTGCTAGACAAGAGTAAATCTGAAACAGATTTATTTAAGGCTGAAGAATAGACACTGTGCTGGGCTTCTTGCTGTTTCCAAATAAGTGCGGCACACAGTGACATACCAGACAGACAACACAGGCATCACCTGCAGGCACACGGAAACAGTGTCGTCTCAGTAGCATTAGTAAGATATACAGTACAATATACACAAATACATGCGTTGAAGAAAGGTAAACATTAGAAGCACCAAACAATGACAGATGGGTGACGACAGAAAGGCAGACGCAACAGACAAGAAGATTTTAAACATGGTGACAAATCTGTCTGGGCTGTGTTGGGGAAAAATCCTTAGTGTTTATGTTTGTTGTTGAATTAGTATCCGCCCCATGTACAAAGGCTCAGTCCTTGCCGTGGTGGCCCAGGGCTCAAATCCGACCTGTGGCCCTTTGCCGCAGGTCATTCCCCAAATTAGCAGAATTAGCATATCCCTTTAACATTACAATGCAAAATTAATGACATTTATTCCACAATGCTAGTCTATAACAGAAAATATTCTGCTGTGCAAGCTATATCTTTTAGGAAATAAAATACAGAGCAGTTAACTGTCCTCCAGTATGGCTGACGATCAGTTTAATATAGTTGCTGATGTGACACAAAATGGCATATTCACTAGACACAAAGTATGAAAACTTGAAAACTTGTGTGCACTTTCTGAGTCACTCATGGTTTGCATATCATAACCAGGACCAGATATATCCACCATGTCAATAGGACATGTCATATGGCCAAACTAACAACATGAAAAGGGAAATTAGAAAATGATAAGCCACTCAGGAAACAGACACAGAATAACATTCAGGAGGCTAATGAACAAAAAGAAACTACTTTCAAATGACTAACATATTGGAATATATTCATACCTGATTGAAACCCTGAGTCAAAAAAAACTTGCACTAATAACGAACCTGAATTTTGATAGGCAAAGAAGTTTGTTGTCCTTGTTAGTGATTAAAAACAAGCAGAAACTGGTGTTTGGTTCATACTTTATCACTTTTATTACACCAACAATCTCCATCAGCACCACAGGAATGCATCCTTAAACATTACATTATTTTAGTTGTAGCGACCTTAACAGCAGTGGAGGGTTCTTTACATCTACAGGGGAATCCAGCTCCTGCGGTGAAGAAAAGATCATACAATTTCTTTCCCGCTTTGATTATAAACGAAACAGACATTTATCTGAAACCCTGCCAACTAATGAAGGTAACATACTTTAGAAAGACAGGAGATAAATCATCGTCATTACTATAAAATAATTTATATCAATCCTTTAAAAAGAAAATCTATAATAACCTATAAATATGTCTTGCAAATAACTACAAATGAATCTGTGTTCAGTCGATTAAAGTTTTACCTCAGAGTCGGAATCGTATTGTTCACATGGGAGGCCCATGTTGGCCATCAGAGTTTCTTTCTCAATGGATCGGTTCCTGATCGACGCCCAGGTTCTCCTGTTGAAACCAGATTAAACTTTGTTTAACTTAGTTTGTGCTCTCAGACCGGTAAAGTGTTGAATTTCTCTGACCAGGCCACAAAAGAAAATGCTCTTCCTCACAATCACTACCTTTTATTGAAAATAACAGCAGCCCCCATCAATACAGCAATGAGGCATAAGACACCCAAGATCACAGCCACGTGGCTTCGTCCAGTTTCGGTCTCTTGACAGAACTCCCCCTTATAACCATCCATGCACTGGCAGCGAGTGACTTTGCCTTCTGTGATGCAGTTACCGTGACTGTGGCAGAGCTGGAGATCACAGGAGTCTTTTTTAACTGGAAGAATAGAGTTCTTTTGGGTGTTGGGTTGAAATGGGGATGAAGACTGGGGAGGGTGGCCATCACTGGATTTGGTCCCGAAAGAGTTTGTGTTTGGACCTGAAGAGAAAGTCGGTGAGTGGTTTTGTGACATTATTAAAACTCGACTGCTGTTACTGGTCAAATATTGTAACTGCGATAAACATTGTCACTTAGGTACCTCTTGGAGCCTTGTCATCACCATGAAATTGAGTGGTATCAATTTTCTAATTTAACTTTCGACGAGAGTTCAAATAAGGACAAATTAAACATTTCCAAAATAACAGTCCTCCTAATGTCAGGTATTTAGGCCTACATTTAAGAGGCTGGCAGCTACAACCTGACTAATTTAAATAATCTACCATGAATACAGCTCCTTTTATTGTAGGCGGATACATAAAGATTGTTTTTTCAAGGGTAATTATTTACGATCTGCATGGAACTGATCAATACCAGTGAATCTGTTACTTGACCTAAAACAGATTCCTGTATTTGGATCCCAACAAATCTGAGATAAAAACTCACAGTCCTGTTCATCTGACTGGTCTGGACAGTCCACATGCCCATCACAGAACTTGCTGCTGCTGAGACACCTGCTCCCGTCAAAGCAGGATTCTTGCCCAGTGGGGCAGTCGGGGAGCGGGGCACAGGAAGTGGTATTGACAGCATAGAAGCCCCGTCCACATTTACATGTTCGACCTCCGGGATAGGACAGACACAGCTGGGCACATCCACCATTGTTTTTGGAACAGCGATTAGTTCCTGGAGTAAAATTAAGAGGATTAGCAAATTAAGCAGCACAAATCCATTTATACTTTTTTATTTTAAACAGCTTTTTAATATTGTAAAGCATGAGCAAATAAGCTAAATAAGCATAACTTAAGGTGGATGGCAGCAACATTTATTTATTTATTTTTTTAAATCAATTCCACTCTGGAAGACTTCATAGATCAACAGAAACCCCTTTTACCATAGTTTAACAATAATAATGTTCTATAATGAGACATGTGGCACTAACAGTGATGCACACCAGAACATCTTTGCACATCAAAAAACATACAGTGATGCACACCAGAACATCTTTGCACATCAAAAAACATCAGCCTCCTGGCTGCATGTAATGACATAATCTGCTTTAGCACTGTGAAGCAAACTTCCAGTGCCAGGATGAGAAAACAAGCTTGGTTCCAGCCTGGGAAACATAACAGAGGTGTGCCGACATTCGTCAATGGATAATTAGAATATAGGGCACTGTGCTAGTGACTGTGTGCAAATTAATTATAATACTACTGACCTGGTTTTAAAATGGACCAAAGACTTTGTGTTTTTATATATGCTTTTGTGATTTTCTATTTCCAGTATTTGTGACATTGTTGGGCTCAATATAGAAAAAAAACTGACAATTTGCACTCTCATTTTTGCTTGCACCTTGCTTGCTGTGGCACCTGCAGTGTGTCTTCAACTGCCAATAACTCTTGTTTCACCAGTAAACAAACATTTTAGTCAAAGTGTAGACATTTATTCATATTTGCAAAGTTTGTTAAAAATATATCTAAAAGCATACATATAGCATAGCAAACATATCTAAAGTATTAGTCCAGTGACCCAACTCCAAAAAGTAGAGCATTAGGAGGTAAAGCATTTAAAAGTGGGTCATGTAATGTTATAATAATAAAATTGGCTTGCTCAGTTCTTCCAAAGGTAGGTCAGTTGGCTGTCTATCAGATGCTGCTTAATTGGTTACTTAATTAAGATATCTCGTAAGTTAGTTGTATAAGAGCATTATACTGTAAATGATTAGTATTTGTAGGTCCTGTTATAAACATGATACCATTAAACGGAATAGGTCTTTAGTCGCAACCCCTCCATGATTATGCACCTGAATACAGTTAGTTATCCCTGTGTGGCGTCATCATATGAACAGACAAACTTTGCTTTGAAACAGGATTGTTCTATCTGTACAGAGTATGTGACGGGTCAAGAGAATAAGCAAAGAGGGAGTGAGACCTTTCCACTGCAGCACACACACAAACACACACCACAAGAGACTGGGCTCTCCCACCGCTTGCCAAGCCCCATCTCTCTGCAGGTATCACATCACTCTGCCATCTATTCAACTCAAACTGAGCCTAAGTGAGTCTTTTCATTCTCACTTAGGTGTCCGATAACACACATTTTCTTCTCTCTTCAGAAGCAGAAGGCAGAGTTGAGGTGAATATCTAAGTGTGCAGATGGTGAAATCCCTAATTTGTGACTGACTGGTTGGATGTGTTTGCTTTTAAAAATAAAGCAAGCAGACTGTGGTGCTGCAAGCCTCTTGGTTAGAATTGCCACCCTGGCAGAAATTAACGCATTATATAGCATTATGTGGAGGATTTCAGTGTTGATGAACCATGGTCACAGTTTCATCCATCATCTCCACATGATGCATGCTACGACTGCATGCTCATGCTGGTTGGGAAATTGGCACCAACAAGCTTCAGATAAATCAGCACGATGGTTGATAGGTGTGTGCTTTTGTGTCAGTCCTTTTTAATGGATGAAATACTGGGGCACCATCTCTGGAGGAGCTTTAACCTTACTTGTTTTCCAGATACGACTGAACCAGTCTGTTATCAGTTTCATAATCATCTGCTTTCAGTGCGGTACCAATTATGCACACCAGTGTTCAGCTGCACCAATCATTTAGTGCAAGTAAGACACTCTACTCCAAACGACAGCATGTAACTCACATTTTTAAAGCAAGCCAGTCATTAATATGTTTTTGGACTTTGTGATTTAAAGTATTTAATTTTGAACTACTTTATTTTATAAAATTATATTTCTCTTGTAGTCTTTTGTTTATTTGTGACAGTAATACCTGCTGTCACTTTTTGCATTCAGTCAGCTCTGGAATTTTCTACATCCTGTCAAGCCTTACCTGCCATCTAGTGGCCATCGGAGTCCTCCTTATTGTTGTCACTACTGTTACAATCACCCTAACCTCAGTATACAGGATTATAGAGGACAGTTCGTTTCCCTGTTATTTTCCTGTCTGCTTGTTTCACTGTAGTTGTTTACCTGGCTCTGCGTGCCTCCCTGTTGCAGCCTTACTACTGACCACCACTTCAACCTGCTGTGTTTAAGACAGATACCTACCAGACTGACTGTCGGTGCTGTAGGCTCTGACATCCACCAGGCTGGTCTTTGTCTCAAACCACAGTTGGTTAGGCTGAAGACCATCACTGAACCACAGCTTGGTTACATCTACAGTTTGGATACACACACAAAAAAAAGCATAAGAAAACCTCAATACTTACTGAAGTTTCTGCACGCTCAGTAGTCAGACTGAATATTAAGATATGAAAGAAACAATAGCAGGCCTGATGGAGCTGAGAAAAAGTACTTGTGAATGCAAGTGGGTGTTTAAAGATGTATAATAGTGCAGATTGCTGCAAAGAGGATGACTGAATAATTCATTGTTAAATTAGTCTGTGATGCCATCTGCTGCCTGAGGGGGAAAATGACAATGACACGAAGGTGAAAGCCATGATATGAGAAATTAAATTCCACAAGCAACACTGAACAGGTTAATGGAGAAAAAAAAGAAAAAAAAAGAAAGAATACACCAAGCTCTACAATTTTATGTAGGGTATAACTGAAAAGAGTGCTTCCACCCTTACCTTTGTCTAGGGTGACCCAGAGGAGGATGTTCTCAGTATGTGTGAAGGAGATGAGCAGCCCTGGGCCTGTTTTGTACTGTTTATATCCTGTTCCATCCACTCCAATGGAGCTGATTACACCTTCACCTGTAGAAAAAGAGTAATCAGACATGTAGGCAGGCAGAGACAAAGTCATTGAGTATGTGTGATTTTTAACTCCTCACTTGTGTCAGCCCAGTAGATCATGGTTCCTTGATTGGAAAAGACCAATGAAGTGGGGATGCTTGACTTCCTCCATAACACCGCTTTGTTACGGCCATCCATCCAGGCACAGTCCACCTCTGTCTGGCTCTTCCCACCTGCCACAACTATTGCTGTGTAGCAAAGTCGTCCCGATGGGGGATGTACTGCAATAGAAGTGGTGCCCTGAAAGGACAAATAAGATCTGAGCTAAATTTACCATGAAAAGCAAATAATAGATGGTGTTGGGACAAGCAAGGAAAAGGAATGCAAAGAAATGTCAGGGGTAAAAGAGGATAAATGTTCTGCTTTGTTGTACATCAGAAGTCCTGATGTTTCTGCTGACTTCTGTACAATTAATGCAAAACCAACGTTTGTTACGCATGAAGAACTTCCAACCTCCATAGCAACCTCCTGAACCTTCAGATGGTCCACAAGACATGAGAAGCTATGGCTTGTAGATTAAGCAGCCATGTAAACGTTGGCGGTAAAGGAGATGATGGATGAGCAGAAAAGAACAAAATGGGAGCAGCAGAGCTGAGGCCTTGTTCACCTTCAGTGATCCCTGCAGCAGTGACGTGGTGTAGCCGTCATGACGGGAGGTCACGTGGAGATCGGGCCTCTCGCTGCTGCTCCAGTACAAGTTGGAGGTCACCCAGTCAACTGCCAAAGCTGTGACTGAATCATCCTTGTGGAATGGAGAAGTTTCCAGAATTAACACCAACTTATGGACCATCTGAAAATTGTGTGTCAGGTTTTCAGCAGTATCAAAATAGATTATCAAGGTCTCTTTTGACATGAGATAAAAAAACTTTACTGACATCACATTTGAACATGGCAAAACACTGAAGGACAAGGAAAGACATTTAAGACTCATTTAGACTCATCAACTACAGTAGCTCAATGCTGCCATCTTATTTTATCTCTGTCCATCAAAACAAATCTGAAAACATGGAAAAACAAAACTAACATTTTTGCCAGCATTTGGGAAATTGTCATTTCCCTTGAAAAGCTGATCATGCCTACCTTCAGCTTTAAGATTTGTCCAGAGGGTGTTAGTCCCTGTCTCGACCTGGAGCCGCTCAGTTTCAGCACATCCACAGTTCCTTGACTTGCATCAGCCACATACAGAGAAAGATCCTGGATGGAAACATCCAATGCTAATGCGTCGGTTACTCCGGGAAGGGCTAAAACTCGGCTGTTTGGCATTTTTTTCAGAGCAATGCCATCCCGACGCATAGAGTGCAAGTAAATCTACAAGTAGAAGGAGGAGGGGATACAAAAAGAGGCAAAAGTGAGTAGTAAGGAGGTGTATTCATTATCAAAAGGCAAAAGCGTCCTTCAGAAGTGTTCACAGGCTTAAAGTCACCTGGTAGACGGTCGTACGAGACAGAAGCAGGATGAAAGTTGACTCCGTAGGCACAGAGCAGGTAATCTTATCCTTGGAAAGTAGCATTCCCTTTGGGCAGCGACAAACTGCCGTCGGTCCCCTCGCAGCTGGAGCTCCTGGTGCTCCAGACCTGCCCCTCACTGCCGGGGCCAGGAGACAGAGGTGGGAGCAGTGCAGCTGGTCACAGGGGCTGGGTATGGCGGGTTGGGAGAGTCCATGCATCAGCTGAGAAGAGAGGAAACACAAGACTCATAGCTGAGACTTAATATTGTAGTCCTTTGGCCCAAATGCTACTTATTTAGCTGTGATTCGCAACTTCTTAGACATTACACATGTCACCAGCATATTTCTAAAATATTAATATGTTCAAACAATACAGGAGTTAGAACCACTGAAATCTCACTTTCAGTCCAAATGGTTGCCCTGGTCTCTTTAGAAGGATCTTTTGATCTTTGCCAGTGTTCTTGTCAGCCGAGCGGATGGTTCTTCTTTTCGTGTCTGACCAGAAGACTCTGTCATTGAAGACCGCCACTGAGAAAGGACTTGGTGTTTCAGCCAACTGGAGGATCTAGTGAGTGAAGGAGACAGACTTCATCATCGCTTTGCTCAAATGAAACTAAAATCCAGGTCATTTTTCCCCCTCCACATCAGCTGTTTACCTTGATATTGTCTCCATCCAGAGAGGCCGAGCCAATGCAGCGCAGCTTCTCATCAGCCCAGTACACCCTGTTGTCCAGCAGGTCATAGGCCAGACTGACTGGCCAGCTCAAGTCCCGGCTTACTACTACCTTCCTCTTTGAACCGTCCATCCCAGACCGCTCGATCTGAGGGGTGCTGCCGATCTCAGACCAAAGCATTAACCTGAAAGTGTGGATTATGTGATCCATGCAACGATGAGAGATTTGGTGTTGAACTCGGGAGTAAACATGATTTTTCAGATTGAGCACCTTACCCTCTGTGTGGCAGAAGAACCAATGAGCTGGGCTGTTCCAGATCTTCACCCAGGACCACAGTGTAGTCCTGAGACATTACTGTGACATCGCTGAGCTTCACAGCCAGAATCTGGCCAACCAGTCCATCCACCCAGTACAGGTTCTTACCAACCCAGTCCACTGCGATGAAATCTGACTTAACCCCTGTAACGAGATTTCATTTGAGCGCTGAAGATTAGTGTTACAGTCTCCACAGCCCATCAGCTCATCATTTCCTTCACGTCTTGTGGATTTAGTTAAACCACACAGTCAATGAGTTCCAGACACAGTCGTACCTTTTAAAAGTGTCCCTTTGTTGTTTGAATTTTTCATGTCAGCCCAGCGGATGCTCTGGTAGTCGGGACTCAGCCAGTAAACTCTCTGCTGAGCCCAATGATAATCTAGCGAGAAGACCGGTCGACTGGCAGAGGACAGAAGACGCAAGGTGCTACTATGAACTCCCAGGAGTAACAGCTCCGACTGCACAGATGCCAGAAGCAAAGGCTCGTCTAGAGATGGAAACATGAGCAATGAGTTCTTCTGGCTCTCCAAGACAGTGAGTAACAACAACCAATATGACAGCACAAAAACTGAGCACAGTTTTAAAATATTTGTATATTCAAGAGTGCTCCGACATCCAAGGTTTAGCTAAAAAGCATTGCATTCACATAAAGGAGAGACAGTGTAGACCTACAGTACCTCTGGTCTTGCAGCTTGTGTTGTCAGGTTCCAGGTAGAAGTCGGGGCGGCAATGACAGACGTAAGATCCACGGGTGTTCAGGCAGGTGTGTTTGCAAACGGCATGCGGCATTGCATTGCACTCGTCAATGTCCACACAGGACGCAGCACTGGACTGTAGTCTGAAACCCGCAGCACAGTAACAACTCTGCAAAAAAAAACAAAAAAAAACGGGTAATTTCAAGACAAGCAGGGGTCAACATGCAACAACTAGAAGTTTTCTTGCCATTCCATGAAAGCATCCTGAGGTTCAAAGCAGAAAACAACCACATACACATCTGTCCTGTACTGTACTGACCGGGCCATTTGGGGTGCTGACACAGTGGTGGTCACACCGAGGAGCTGATGGGCTGGAGCAGTTGCGTTGAGCGCATCCCGCCCCCTCATCTGAGCTGTCAGCACAGTTGGTGAAGCCATTACACACCAGGCGGGGGTCTAAACACTCGCCGCTGCCGCACTGGTAAAGGTGAGAGGGGCATTTTTTCTGGCTGCCTGTGAAAGCAGATAAACATTCATTGCGACTTTGCAGTGATTCAAATACACCGTTCAGGACTGCATTTATATGTAGGTTTAACTCACTTTATTAAGCCAATTTTGACATAATTAAATCTGATAACAGGTTTATGTTTGAGAACAAACATGCTCACATTTGTCTTCATCCACGCCGTTGTGACAGTCCTTTTTTCCGTCACACCTCCAGGACAGAGGAATGCACTGACTGCTGTCTCCACACTGCCACTGGTATTTTCTGCATTTTGCTTGTGGTGACATGCAGTTCTGGATAGAAATAATAAAGACTCAACCACTGCTTTACCAATGGCACTCAAAAAAGCATTACATAAATGTTTGAGAATCAAGGAAAATGTAGTTCTTTACCTTCTCGTCTGACCCGTCTTTGCAGTCATCCTCACCATCGCAGAGCCATTCTTTCTGCAGGCACTCGTGACTATTTGGGCATCGGAGCTGGACCGGACAGCGCGGAGGTCTCGTGCAATCCACTTCATCAGAGCGATCACTGCAGTCAGCGTATCCGTCACATCTCAGAGCCTCAGAAACACACTGACCGCTAAAACAGCGGAACTGGTTTATCGCACAGGCCACTAAACCTGCAAAAGACAGAGGTCACGTGATGTTTGAATACATGTTCCATCTTCATCTTACAAATATTTAACAAGACCGGATCATCACCTACCACACTTTTCTTCATCTGACCCATCAGCGCAGTCTTTCTCGCCATCACACAGGAAGGTCTCTGGTATACAGCGAGTGTTGTTATCACAGCGATGATGGCAGCCCTCAATCACAGTTGAACAGTCCATTTCATCCGATCGGTCTTGACAGTCATTCTGCCCGTCACAAACCTGCTCTTTTGGGATGCATCTGCTCCCGTGAGCACACTGGAACTCAGCTTGGAGACGGGGAAAAGAGACTCATCAGAGATAAACCATTGCATGCAGAGTGTCCATGTTGTGAATTGTTGTTGTTGAACACACTTTAACCAGCTCAGTGCATAAAACAAACCTGGTTTGCATTCAGAAGCACATCCCTCTTCGTCTGATCCATCTTGGCAGTCCTTCTCTCCATCACACACATGGCTGTACATAACACACCCCAGGCCATCTTTACATGGCTTGAAACCATTGCGACACCTCAGTTGGGCTGCTTTGGCACTCGGTCCATTTGCGGAAGCTTAGCAGAAAGAAAATACATTAAAAGGGTTATGAAGACGCTCATCTTAGATTGTGCGAGTCAGGCAATGAAGTAATCAAGTCAGGGATTGTTTTCTTTGATTGAACAAATGATGTTGAAATGAGAGTTTGAAAGCTTTGAGTGGTTGGGTTGAACTTTGCTGAGCTGCAGCAGTTAGTGTGTTGCGAGGAGATTGCTATGATGGCTCAGACGGTGTTGATAGTTTTCCTGTGTTTAGGGTGTTTCTAGAAGAGGTTGGAGTGTTCGGCAAGGTAGGTTCAGTTGGGCGGTTGTTATGGTGTGTTGGTTTCTTGCTTGGTTAAATGATGCTAGCATATTAAGGTTTGTTATGGTGGCATTGGGGACTTATGGTGTATAAAGCGGTATGTTGATAGAAGAGTTCTTACTAGGGTATACTATGTTTTTACACAGCAAGCACATCCAGTATGAGAGATGATTTGATGCACTGTATTTTCCTTGTTGGCTTACTAGGAGCAATAGGATCTGCTGATTGACACTGCTTCTCATCTGAGCCGTCAGGACAGTGAGAACGACCGTCACACACTTCCATCCTGGGGACACATGCCCTCTGGTCGCTGCACAAGAAGTCATCTGATGTGGAGGAAGAAAAGGTGTCAGTTTGAGGAGCAGGCAGGAGTTAATAAGTGAGGTGTTGTTTAAAAAAAAAAAATAAAATGCTGCCCACAGTGCAGAATTTTCATTATGAAAGTAATGAAACTAGTGCTCCCAAGACTCACCTGGGTTTTTACACTGAGCCACACAGTTTGTTTCGTCAGATCCATCAGGGCAGTCTGTTTGTCCATCACACAGCTGATTTTGAGAGACACACTGTGATGAACCTGGACATTGAACTGACGGAGTGATGCAAGTGGATGCGGAAGGGAGAACGGGAGACTCTTTTGTTGCTGCAGTAACAGTGTCTGAAAAGGGGAAAACTGTGTTGAACTCAAAATGCTGTGGCCCTCACTGCCAGGACTGAATTCTAGCTAACCTTAAAGTAAACTAAGGAACAAGTCTATGTGAAGATTAAAGTTTGTAATTGTTCATCCCAGCAAGTCTTCATCAAATCCATTGCCATCACCAGGAAATGAATACTAGAAAACTAGACTTACCGCAGCCCACCTCATCTGTGCCATCTGGGCAGTCTCTCTCTCCATCACACAGGAATTTCTCGGGGATGCAGCGATTGCCGTCAGCGCAGCGATGCTCACAGCTCTTGGTTCCTTCCCTGCAGCCTAGTTCATCAGACTGGTCCCGACACTGCGACTTCCCGTCACACACCTGAGCCTCAGGAATGCACATCTTCCCGTGAGAGCACTGAAACTCACCTGGAATGGAGTACAAAATAAAAGCTTTGAACAGAGAAGCATTCCAGCCATCTTCAGACTACTCATTATGCATAAAGGTTGAGTTAGTTTGTGTCTACCGTGCTACATCTTCACTTCTTCTTGTGTTCTTTTAGGATCTTATTGATTAGTGTGGTTAATCTTCGTTACAAAAAAATGTCTATCTGAATGAATTGACGTGGAACAACCTTGGTTGCAGGTTTCTGGGCATCCCTGTTCATCAGATGCATCCATACAGTCATTTTCCCCGTCACACACGTGGCTGAAGAGGACGCATTCTGTGCCGTCTTTGCATGGCTTTGAGCCCAAGCGACACTTCAGGACGTTCGCCTGAGCTGCAGGAGGAGTAACACTCGGACAGTTGACTTCATCTGATTCGTCGTGGCAGTGAGAACGGCCGTCACAAACTAGACTTTTGGAAACGCAGCTCCGACGGTCCTTGCACAGAAAATCAGCTGAAGAGGAAGCCGTTTAATATATTAAACACAAAAGCAATAAAATGACAAAAAAAAAAAAAAGTTCTTCTTTTCCAGTGTGTATCAGAAAAACCGTCCTAATCAGCCCATAATCTGATCACTTACTCTTGTAAGGACATCTTTTCACACAGTTCTCGTCAGATCCATCAGGGCAGTCTTTTTTTCCATCACAAAACTGTTTTGGGTTGATGCATAAAGAAGAACCTGGACAAAGAACTGAAGGACTGGTGCAGGATGGCTTGACGAGAGGCTCAGTAAATGACTTGACACGTGCAGGTGATTTGTTTAAGTGGAGATTCTCTCCTAGAATGGTGGTGTCTGCAGAATTTAAAAATATTACACCAAGAGTTGCTTAGAGAAGTCAAATGTCAAAGTACTGTCAAATTGGTACATATCAGAAACACCTTCATATTTCTAAAAGCAATATAAAAAGGTGTAAAAGCAGCATTTGAAAGAACGCTCACCACATCCTTCTTCATCTGATCCATCCCGGCAGTCCTTCTCTCCGTCACACACGTGGCTGAAGAGGACACATTCTGTGCCGTCTTTGCATGGCTTTGAGCCCAAGCGACACTTGAGGACGTTCGGCCGAGGTGCAGGAGGAGTAACACTGGGACAGCTGACTTCATCTGAGGCGTCGTGGCAATGAGAACGGCCGTCACAAACCAGACTCTTGGAAACGCAGCTCCGACGGTCCTTGCAGAGAAAATCAGCTGAGAAGGAAGAAGTTTAATACATCAAAACAACAAAAAAATAGGTCTACTTTTCCAGTGTGGTTTAGAACACATCGTATAAGCCCATAATCTGATTACTTACTCTTGTAAGGACATCTTTTTACACAGTTTTCGTCAGATCCATCAGGGCAGTCTTTTTTTCCATCACAAAACTGTGTTGGGTTGATGCATGAAGAAGAACCTGGACAAAGAACTGAAGGACTGGTGCAGGATGGCTTGGCAGGAGGCTCAGAAAAGGATTTGACGGGTAAAGGGGATTCATTTAAGTTTTCTGTAGCAGTGGTAGGGACAGTCTCTGCAATTTAGAATAAAAATAATTAGCTCAAGTTCAAAGTTCAAATTTACAACATCTAAACATCATCACCATGTGATTACATTAGTAATAGTGACCATAAAAATAAGTGTACAGTCCAAGATTTCATCTCAAAATGACTGAATACATAAATCTAAAAAACAATATTGAAATCCTTCACTGAAACAAATAAATCCAATTTGCCAGACAACATATCAACTTTACAAACACTTCTACAGAAACTCACCACATCCTTCTTCATCTGATCCATCCCGGCAGTCTATCTCTCCGTCACACACGTGGCTGAAGAGGACACATTCTGTGCCGTCTTTGCATGGCTTTGAGCCCAAGCGACACTTCAGGACGTTCGCCCGAGCTGCAGGAGGAGTAACACTCGGACAGTTGACTTCATCTGATTCGTCGTGGCAGTGAGAACGGCCGTCACAAACTAGACTCTTGGAAACGCAGCTCCGACGGTCCTTGCAGAGAAAATCAGCTGAGAAGGAAGGCATTGTATCAAAATATAATAGAAAAGTCGTATAAGCCCATAATCTGATGACTTACTCTTGTAAGGACATCTTTTTACACAGTTCTCGTCAGATCCATCAGGGCAGTCTTTTTTTCCATCACAAAACTGTGTTGGGTTGATGCATGAAGAAGAACCTGGACAAAGAACTGAAGGACTGGTGCAGGATGGCTTGGCGGGAGGCTCAGTCAAGGATTTGACGGGTAAAGGGGATTCACTTAAGTTTTCCATAGCAGTGGTAGGGGCAATCTCTGCAGCATCTTAATAGAATAAAAAAATAAATAAAGTTCAAAATTCCAATTTACAGCATCAAAACAACATTGTAGCTCGTCATAATGGACATAAAAAGTAAGCCTTCACTCCCAGATTTACAGTAGTCTTCATCATAAGCTACTGGTATCATTGCTGTATTGTAATTCCAAATATTCTTGCTCATTCATATTAATTATATTAAATTAATATACCCATCTTTCATTAAAATTATTTAAAGTTAATTTACCAGGCAACGTTAGGTATGAAACAATACAGCTACAAGTAAAACACTTCTACACAGACTCACCACATCCCTCTTCATCTGATCCATCGCGGCAGTCTTTCTCTCCATCACAAACGTGATGGAAGAGGACACATTCTGTGCCGTCCTGACACTGTCTGGAGCCCAAGCGACATTTCAGGATGTTCGCCCGAGCTGCAGGTGGAGTTACGCTCGGACAGTCGGCCTCATCGGAGCCATCGCGGCAATGGGAACGACCGTCACAAACCAGACTCTTGGAGATGCAGCTCCTGCGGTCCTTGCAGCGGAAGTCGTCTAGACGTAAATCACAGAAAACAAGTTGAGCTTAAATTTCAGGATATTTTTAAGCATTTGGAATTAGGAGAGCACAAACGGCACATTTCAAGGCTTAACTTTTTGAGGGACATCTTTTCACGCAGTTCTGTTCATCAAAGCCATCAGGGCAGTCTTTACGCCCGTCGCAAAACTGGCTTGGAGAAATGCAGAGATGGTCAGAGGAATGAGGACAGAGCACAGAGGGGCTGCTGCAGGCCGGCACAGTTGGAGCAGGAGGTTTGGTGGCAGACAGCACTTCATCTGATGGATCAATATTTGGTTTTAGTGGAGTCGTGGTCGGCTCTGTGGCATCTTGAACATACAGAAGTGATCACATAAAGTTAAAACAAATAGAAGTTAAAATCATATAAGTCAAATATAACATAGCTGCAAACTAAGTGAGATTATGCCTCACCACATCCTTCTTCATCTGATCCATCCCGACAGTCCTTTTCCCCATCACACACGTGGCTGTATAAAACACACTCCGTGCCATCTTTACATGGCTTTGAGCCAGTGCGACACTTGAGAACGCTCGCCCGAGCTGCAGGAGAAGCTACAGTTGGACAGTCGACTTCATCTGAGCCGTCACGACAATGAGAACGACCGTCACAAACCAGATTCCCGGAGATACAGCTTCTACGATCCTTGCACTTGAAATCATCTAAGATTGAAAATCAAGACAGAAAAGCTCAAAAAGGACCTTGAGTTATCAGTCAGTGAATATTTTTAGGATTTTAGAGCAGCCCTGGCCCATTCCAACAAATGTGCAAAGGTCTGATACTTTACCTTTAGATGGACATGTGGTTACACAAAAATCCTCATCATCTCCATCAGGGCAGTCCTTTTCCCCGTCACACAGCTGGGCTTGTGAAAGACACACTGATGAGTGTCTGCACCGCACAGAGGGTTCACTGCAGACTGGAGTATTGGGCACTGTGGAAAGTTAGAATGATGGAGAAATTTCAGGACTATGTCAGAGTAAAAATCTCTTTCTTTAGCTTTTTAAATGCACTTTCAAACTTTCTTGCAAGCCAAGGAAGTAAAGAAATCCATAAGAAAAATCATCTGTATAAATTTGTTTAGCAGTCTTACCTGTTCTTACATCCCCAAGTGCAGCCACTACACTCAGCACATGACCTTCCACAGCCATGTTTTGGATGGCGCTGCCATCACGCCGATCCCACAGAGTCATGACATTATCAGAAAGCGATAACAGGAAGGGCTCGAGGGCAGCTACGATCGAGCCAGAAATCTTCCATCTTCTACCAGCTCGGTGGCTTCTTTGCTGCAGCAAACTCATTGTTGTCAAACCTGTAATATAAAGCACAAGAACCAAAACTAGTTCAACAGTTCTCCACTGTGGAAATGTGGGCTGCAACATCAAGAAAAAAAGATTTTGATCCAAACAGAGTGACAGACCTGCCCTTTTTGAGTTCCAGAGCAGACTATCAGCCCTGAGGTCGAAAGCGATGTTCCCTCGGAGTCCCCCGGCTAACTGCAGCAGCTCTTTGGGTTTGTCTCCCATCATGCTCATGGTGAGAAGTCGCTCTTCCTCCAGCCACACGATGCCATCCCTGAGCCAGTCCAAATACAGATCTTGGATCTTCTTTGTTGTGCTGTACAGCTGCTTTGAGTATTGGCTGTCGGCCGTGATGGTACCGATGCTGTTTTGGTCACATGACACCCAGTAAATGTTCCCTCTCCGCGGGTCTACTTTTATCAGACAAACTAGAAAAGTAGAAAAGAAGACGTAGTAAGAGTTTTGTGGGTCATGGCTTCAACTGAAGTCGAAGCCATCGACTTAGTATCGAGTAGAGCTGAAAACAATTTATTATTTATAAATGTTTTCATGTATTCATAATTTCATCTATACACCTAACAGTCCACAACCAAAACTTTAATTTACACTGATATAAAACAGACACCTCAGATCTCACATATTGGAACACTATTTTTGCTTGTTAAATGACTCAAATTGACTAAGTGTCTTCTGTACAAGCCAAGAAAACTCAAAGCATAAAACCTGGCACAGGAGTTGGGACCCCCTCAGTCTTGACCTGGGTTAGACTGGTGCGTTGGACATGGCCAGTTTCGTTAGTCCAGTATAGCCATTTTCGGTACCAGTCGATATCAAATGACAGGATGCCATCGTCAGTGGCAAACAGTTGGGTTTGGGTGGCGTCTCTGCCTCTAAACTCCAACATGTTGATGTTGGTCATGGTAGCATACACAAACCTTGGATCTGTGGGAGAAAAAAAAAAGAGATAAAAAGGATAAGATGTTAATGGGAACATTAATCCCATAATGACTCATGGACAATACAAAGGAGAATTTGCCTCAACAAGCCCAGTTCTTGTTCCTACGTCAGTTTGGGCCACTTTAACATCTACCAAAAATGAGCAAATTAAAAAGTTATGGTCAACCTACAATCACATGTCCCATCAAGCAAGAGTACTTGGGAGTTTGGACAAGCACAGGTGAATCCAAAAGGGTTGCCTTTAGTTAGCTGGCAGAAGTGACATGAAGTCTTCGCACATGCAGAGGTACCTGGTTCATGACAAGACGAGATATTTTGACATGCGACAAGTATTGAAAGATGCATTTACACTGGTTTATGATACGCATTACAAACTTAATTTAACCTCACAGTACGTAAACACCTCTGTAATCATCAATCATTAAATCTATTGCTCCATGAAGTACCTTCAGGCTGCTGTAGCTTGTTGTAAACAGCCAATACTGGCAGTGCAGCTTTCCAGATGAATTTCTTCTGGTTTGGTTGGTTCTGTGGAACTTTCCACAGTCCTTTGTCATCCACCCAGTAGAACGAACTTCCAAACACAGCCAGGCTGAGAGCCGGTCTCCTGTTGAACAGTCCTGTGAAGGAGTAATGGCCAGTTCCATCCACCTTCACCGTCTCTATGGACTGAATGAAATAAATTCATGTTCACTGTATGTACGATGTTCAACAAATGGTTTATAAAATTCATCCAGACTGACAACCAAACTTTTACAGTGGTAGGTTTATGTTTAGTTTAGGTTATATTCTCTTCTCATCATGCCAATACTTTATTATAGTCCATTCATAAATGACCTTAAATTAAGCAGGGCCATAGACATGATTTTTGAAATTGACACTGGAAATATCATAAATAGTAATAAGACCTGTGCTTTTCCTGCTACGATAAGCTAAAATGTCTGCTGTGAAACACGCATTAAAAACCTGTATATCTATTCTAATTATTATTGAATATGCATACTCCAGTGTGTTTGATGAACTCCTGCCTGTGTTTCTCATATCACCTTCTTGAAGTCACTGATCCAGTACAGCCTCCTGGCAGCCACGTCAGCAGTGAGACTGTGAGCAGATTGAGCAGTGAGTGCCGTCAGAGAGCTTCGCTCTGACCCATCCATCCACGACCTCTCTATTGTCACTCTGCTCCCGTGACTGGTACTGATCCAGAACATCAAGCTGGGAGGCAGACAGCAGAGAAGTTGAATCAGCACTACTCAGCACTGTGTATCATCATTATCTCTCGAATATACTTTTTGCTCTCATCTAATCTATGTCCCCCATAAATATAACTTAAATGATATCAAAAATATTTTAAAATCAGACAGCATACCTCTCCACAGGTATAAGCACCAACTCTGATGGACTGGTGTTTTTGCTCAGCAAAGTAGTGTAACTTTTCCCATCAGCTCCCTGCATGTAGATTGACTCAGTCTTCTGATTGGTCCAGAAGATGTTTCCATTCAGCCAATCACAGGCTAGACCCTTGATTCCAGGCTCACCTGTCAGAAAAATGAATTTTGTTTAGGAAAAAAAGAAAAAAAGAAAAGAAAAAAGTAAAAGTTTTGATATGGATTAAATGAATGATTTTATAACTGTGCAAAAGAAGAAGAAGTACCCATCTATTAATTTAAACTATACACTTTGGTCTTTGCCTTTTTTCCCTCTCTGGGTTGGATTTAGATGTTTCAGGACTTCAAAGTTATTCAAACCGAACATGGAAAAAACATGGTTGAACTGGTTGCAAATGGTGACCAGTGATCACAGGTAGAAACTGCATTGGCCACTAGCTGAAATGTTGGGAACCACTCTAATAGACTATCAAAAATAAAATTAAATGCTGTACTACATTGTGTGTTATAGCAAAGCTAAACAGAAGTGGAAAACAAAAATCTCGGGTTAACTAACCAGTATAGATTGTTGAGCTATTCTGTCCGTCGCTTTTATAAATACTGCCCTGGTTGTCAGCCCAGTAGTACCAGCCTCGGGTAACATCAAAAGTCAAAGCCACTGGGTCAGACATTGTGGTCTGGATAGCGTCAAACTGTAGAGACTTCACATTCAACAGCCCAATGGTTTTCCTCTGCACCGTTAACAATCTGATAGCATCACCTGGAGAGAAAGGTGCAGTTAGTGTGAATATTTGGGACTACAGTCCAAGTTTGACTTCCTGCTCAACATCCTTTAAGTACTAAAATTAGGAAGTACTTCACAGATCAAATATCAGTGACTACATTTGGACAGAAAATCATTTCAAGTAATTGATTTTTGAAGTAACCTGCTCAATTGTTTGCATTTCAAGTTCTGTCTTTTGATCTTTTCAACTTTTTTGCTCTTGCTTTTTTGTTTGGCCGCATCAAAAGAAGACCATTAACATGTCAGTGATCTTTGAATTGAACTTCATGATGCTTTTTGTTTTCAGAGGATGAAACTAAATCCAGAGTGTAGGTTCAACAAAATAACTCACTCAATAACACTCAACAGAATTAAATTTGGAATTGCATGACAATGCAATACACCCTCTTTTGTAGCACTCGAGTATTTTCCCCCCCGGCTCAAGGCGAGACCGAGTTGATTTGCTGATCACCTTGGATTTGGATTACCTGTAGCCACACATGCGGAGCCTCCATCCAGTTTGAATCCGTCTCTGCAGTGGCAATAGAAGGAGCCGATGGTGTTCATGCAGTGATGCATACAGGGAGCAAAGGGTGGAGCACATTCATCCAAATCTGAGGAGTGAGAGAGCGGGCTTGGACTTCATAACAACAGTAAACTTGATTTATACAGCACAAACAAAGCCAACAAAGTGCTTTATATGGCTGATTAAAACATTGTTTTTAGTGTACTTCTGGTACAACCCATTGTCAGTGTTTGTGTCGTATTGCTGCAATATTGAGTTATGTTTTCATGGCTCACATACCTTCACAGACTGCTCCATTGGGAGAGAGCTTATATCCAGAAGGGCAAGCACACAGAGCTCCCCAGGCTTCATCGACACACACATGGCTACAACCACCATTGTTCATAGAGCAAATCCGACCTGCAGGAGGAGCAGTACGGCTCATCACAGAAATAAAAGTGTGCCGGAAGCATTTTGCTTTGTCACAATATTTGGAGATCAATAAATATCAGTAGTGGTAAAGTAAAGCTGCAGCAAACTGCTGTTATTGTATTCTGTCTCAAACCTACCGCAGGTTATGGGCTCGTCGCTGCCATCTGAGCAGTGAATCTGCCCGTCACACCTCTCTTCAGCAGACAGACATGTTCCTTCAGGACACCGAAGGCCGTCCTCACCACACAGACCTGAAGAGGTGAGACGATCAGCTTACAGCTTCTCATACTTAATCTGCTTCTGTCCAAGAATAACTTTAATACTGTCTTCACTTGGTCTCTATGAACATGGTGGGGTGACAAATTGAGTCATGACCCTGATCTATCAAAATCATAGAACTTAAAATGAGTTTTTGTAATTTGGACGAGCCGACCCTTTAAGTATACTTTACTCTATAGTGCCACTCTATAATGTTTCCCGTGGCACAACATTCAGTCCTCCATCTTTCTCACCACAGTCCTCTTCATCGGAGTTGTCCAGGCAGTCATTCACTCCATTGCAGCGCAATTCTTTGGGGATACAGATGTGGTTTCGACAGGTCCAGTCGGACTCCAAACAGTCCTCTGTAGCTGTACAGTTCTCCTCATCGGAGCCGGTGGGACACTGGATTTGTCCGTCACAGCGGGCTGATGCATCAACACAGCCGACAGTGTCCATGCAAGGAAACTGACCTGGTGGACATTCAGGCGAGTCTAGACCCGCTGAAGGAAAGAAAACACAACACTGTGCACATAATGGAAGGCAACACATTGATTTCCTTAAGTCTACATACATTTTCTTAATAGATACATACATACATACATACATACATACATACAACACCCTAAACCTTTTGTTGCTTGTCCATAAAACCTCATGTCTTTAGCACCAGTACATGTATACGTACTAGTGCAATCCATTTCATCAGATCCATCCACACAGTCTCCAGCTCCATCACATCTCCAGACATCAGGGATACAGAGTCCATCATCACACTGCCACTGGCCTTGATTGCATCCCAAAATCTGACCTACCGAAAAACACAGAGACAGAAAGTAGGACCAAAGATTAAGACTTAAAAATATGACTGGAGAAGTCCAAGTCACAGACTCAATGAATTGTCAACCCCCTTTTTACATAAAACTGGTTGATTTCTTCAGACCTCAGTGAAATTGTACCTGCTGTCATGTTCAAACCATGTGGCATCTTTCATAAAAAGTTGAAACATGACATATATCCTGCATTCGGTCACCATTTTGCCTGTGTTGCCAAAGAATATTGTACAACTACAGACATAAACATGTAGCTGAAGTCACCATGGAAGGCCATGGGGGCCTGTAGGCCTCAAAGGGCCAAACAGAGGGATTGTGATGATCTTCACTTACCCATGGTCAAATGATTATCAAAGGAAATTGGCTAGAAATAGCAAAACATGCCTTAATTATAATCCAGTCCTGTTCAAAATGCAATGCAGCCTTTAATTAATTAATTTACCCAAATATGTTTCAACAGACATATTAGAAAGCCCAAGTTTGTAGGTGCTTATGTTACCCGTGCAAATTTATCTAATTTAACTGTTGAACTGTGGATTAAAATTCCATTAAAGTTTGCAGCCCCAAAAACTCATGGAGTCCACGGAAGAACGCCATTTTTCCTCGTCCATGTTTCTGCGTAAAGGACGTCAACACACCGCTGCATGCTATACAAACCTGCAGTTTGAATTAAGTCGACGTATAGAGAGAAATGTTTACCTCGGGAAACTGTCAGACTCGCCAGAAGAATCAAACAGATAAACTGGCGCAAGTCCATGTCGGCCCGCGCGGATCATCGGGACAAACAGCGTCACCTGAGAGGAAACGCTTATATCAGCTTCCACGTGCGTCATGGACCCATTCAGCTTCCGTTACCAAACACGAGATACAGCACAGTTACCATGATGAAGTCTCATTCATTATTTCTTCATTTAACAATCCCGTTTTCACATGTTCGTTTTATTCTTTATTTATTTGTGTCATGACATTTAGCTGTATATTTCCAAACCACCGTTAAAGAAAAAGTCCTTTTGATGGATTTTCGCCACACACACACACCTCTTATTTCTCAGATTTAAACCCACTTATTAATATTTTGACAGCTTATCATTAAGCACTCCTCTTTGACATGTTTTGTTTCGGCTCCTGGTGTTCACATCCACGATCATTGCGTTCAGTGAGATGATAAGATCGTGCGCACTTTGGATGCGTTTTGCGCTTTTACGCACAGGAATGATTGGATTTCCGTCGAATTACGACTACCGTTCTTGTGTTGGTGCATTTTTTTAAACATTATCCATAAGTTAAACTGAGAACACGGTTCTGTCTCCTTTTCAGGATATGCGAGGATGTGGTCTGCAGCATGGAAGGAGCGCAGCTGTTTTGGCGTGTGGATCCAATGCGTGAAGGTTGCCAACCTCACTAGCAAATCTTTAGCTTAATATTCAGTTTAGTTCTTCTTTTCAAATTGTCTTAAAAAAAATTAAGTAAAAGTTCTGCAGTTAAAATATTTCGCATCAAAATACAATTTAAGGATCATCCAATGAATGCACAATGGCTCGTGTCAGGGTAGTATATATGAATTGTATTGCATTATAATTATATGCATGAATATAAGTGTCACTAATGTTCTTCATATACTATTATAACACATCATGAGTTATAAGCTGTCGTGCTAATTATCTTGGTTAACTGTGGAGGCTAAACTAAAATCTAGTATTCTGTTATGCATGCATGCTGTTATTTGGAATAATACACCAGACTTCTTTTGTGAAAAACTATTATATAAAGTAACCATTATATAAAGTAATTCATATAAATATTCTTTAAAAGTCACTAATGTCACTATTTATTAAAGGTCATTGTTATTATTTATCATGTGTAGAGTCATGTGTCTTATTATTGCTGTTTTTGTGTGGACGCAAGGAAGACTAGTGATTACTTTTGTAAAATCTATATGGGGATCTGAATAAAAAATACAGTTGATTCATATTTAGTATTAATAATCTAAAATGTCAAAGTAATCAAGGTAGTCAAATAAATGCAAAAGAAATGGAGCAGAAGTAGCCTGTACAGTAGCATGAAGCAGAAATATTCAAGTATACAGTAAGTCCCCCAAAATTGTACTTAAGTACTCAGTTATATTCCAGCACTGACTTTGTTAAAAACACTGTGCACAATGTGCAATTTTGCTTTGGTTAGATGATGTAATAATTCCCTTTTTCTATCATGTAATTGTATTTATTTTGTAGCCCAAACTGTGCAAACCACCAAATTCTAGTTCAAAACAAAAGTTTTATTTGATGTTCTGACAATAAAGAACTTTCAAAGAACCACACTATTTTAATACTGACTGAACTGTGTCTTATGATTTTTTATTATTATTATTCTTTTCACACATCATACTCATCAAACAGAATCAAAGCTTTGTAGTCGGCCATCTGTTCTCTGTGCTTTCCTTTGAGCTCAAGTGTGCACTTTGACTTATGAATGGCCAACGATCATTAACGATCATGAATGTCAATTAGCATGTCAGATTTTACACTCAGGTGATGATGCATCGAATCGTTTCACTTAAGCTGTCCAAAATTAAACATTTACACCTCAAAAGTCACCTGAATATTGATTTAAAGATCAAAAACAAGGGATAAAATAGATTTATTTATGAAAAGCTTATTTACAGAAAAATAGTAAGTCAGAAAACAATGTCCAGTTCTTTATTTTTAGTATTTCTTGTAAATATTTATTGATTATTGAAGATTATTTATTGTGAATGTTCCAATGCTCTCCTGTTCAGTTCATTAGTATATATTTTTTTTACTTAAAATAATCACTATATCAACTATATGTTTGTCCAAATTGTCCAAACGCCATCTTTATTGAATTATTATTATTTTATTAACTATTTATTTACTTTTATTTTGAAGGTATGGACATACACAATAGACCTGCCATGCCAGGATTAGGCTATTTAAACCTGGTATATATACACAAATCAATAATTAAAGTTCTGCATCAAGATCAACTTTCTGGATTTGGGTTGTATTGACCTTAACTTGTCCCCGGTTGAACCCGGCTGTTAACAGGTCACGACCCGGGTTACAGAAAGTGATTTTTCTGATTAACTCCCGTGTTGCTTCCCCATTAATCACAGCGCAGTTGTGCAGCTCCTAATCTCCTTAACTAATATTATTGTCATGGCTTCTTATCAAAGGGATCTCTAATATACAAAACAACAACAATCAGAGTGGTGGGCTTTTACACTTTTCACACCTTCACCACTACAAAGACCAATTGGTTTCGATACACAACGACCTTGTCACATTTAAGTCTTTGAGCGCTCCCCGTGGATCACACACGCCCTTCAACCATCCAGGGCTTGACAGATCTCTTCAAAGGACGTCAGGGAAGAGGAAAGAGGTGTGTGATTATAAAAACCTGAGTCCCAGCCTCTCACCTGGACCATTTGGACTCTACCTGTGGAAGAGACAACAACACATCTTGGGAATTATGAAGGGACTAGCAGTGGATTTCTCTTTTGCGCTTCTCATTCTTCTGAAGGTGGATTTGGTTCTGGGTCTCACCGGGCAGCCTTTTCTTGGGATGCATCCTGACACGCTGCTCCGTGGGATGAGCAGCGGATCCAGACGCACCGTGCAGCGGCAGCAGACCAGCAGGCTGCCCCTCTACATGATGCAGCTCTACCGGACCATGCTGACCGAGGACCGGGCTAGGACTCCGGCTGCCGTGAGCCACACCAGGGAGGAAGACAATCCGGTTCTTCACGACTCCGACTCTGTCATCAGCCTTGTCGCTAAGAGTGAGTATTGAATATTAGAATATATGAATGGAGTTTGGTATTATGACTATGCATGGACTGTTTATAGACTGGAAATAGAATTGATACACCTGAATCTACTGAGGTGAATTGAATCATTTATCATCAGATTTTGCTTGATGTATTTGGACACTTATTGGGAATAAAGGCTGTGAAGTTTGTAAGACCTGCAGCACTGTGGTCATCACAAGATCAGGCTTCTCTCTGTAAGTCATAAATGATGCCAACCAGTTTTCTTTCCTCTTATTTCTTCCAGGCTGCCAGCAGATTGGCAAGAGGTGGTCCGTCACCTTTGACATGTCCTCCATGTCTGCAAGCGACAACATCCAACTGGCTGAACTTCGCATCCGCCTGCCCGCCTTCACAGAGTCTTCCCGAGCCTCAGTGGACATCTACCACTCCCACAGGGACCGATGCTCCGGCATTCACTGCCCAGAGAACAGGCTGTTCTTGGGGCGTCTGAGAGCTCATCCCAGTTCCATGGTCTCCCCGTCCTCCTGGAAGGTGTTCAACATGACAGAGATGCTCCGTCTGTGGCTGCAGCGGGAGCATTCCTCGCAGAGGATGGAGGAGGAGGAGGAGGAGGTGAAGGAGGAGGAAGAGGAGGGAGTCCAACACCCTACAGCTGACCGGGTCATGATGGTGGTCTTCTCAAGGCAGAACACGAACAGCCAGCGAATGCCAACACTCAAACGCACAGCAGAGCACTCCAAGTACGTGAGCCTGGACAGGGAGAGAGTGGCTGTTGGATCTGGTTCTAGGATCAGGAACCGCAGGGCCAAGAGGCACCACCAGACCCATCACGAGGGTCAGAGGGTTGTTGGAGCTGCTCCTGCCAACAAGCCCATGGAGGAGGAGAAGAAGGGTCCTCTCTGCAGAAAGGTGGACATGTGGGTGGACTTTGAGAAGATCGGATGGAGTGAGTGGATTGTCTACCCCAAACGGTACAACGCCTTTCGCTGTGAAGGGAGCTGTCCTACACCAGTAGATGAGACCTTCACCCCAACTAACCATGCATACATGCAGGTAAGACAATTTCTAATTACTTTTATCTTTTGTACAGTATTTGCTGCCACAGAATATACCTATTTATAATACTCTAAAGAAATATGTTCTAATCAATCTATTTTTTCTTTTTCTCTCTCCAGAGCCTGCTGAAACTTCACCACCCAGACAAAGTGCCATGCCTGTCCTGTGTGCCAACCCGCTTGGCACCGCTTTCCATGTTGTACTACGAGAACGGGAAGATGGTCATGAGGCATCATGAGAACATGGTGGTGGAGGAGTGCGGCTGCCACTGAGCAAAAGACCTGAAAACCTTTTGGTTAAAGGTCAGATAGACTGGAACCACTAAGCCGTAGACCCAGAGGAGTCTCCAGCCACCGAGCTACTCAGAGGCACAAAGTGGACGTATGTCCACAGGCACTTCACACACATGTCCAGTTTGACACTGGGACAGAGGCAACTGCTGCGATGCAGGACAGGAAAGAAGGACACTACTGTATCCAGGGCGCCACTCTCTAAATTATGGGTTTAAAAATGAAGAGCTATAAATTGTTGGTACTTTTTGCACGATATTGGCTGACCTAAATTGCGCCTTAAATTGTAATGGATGAGCTATAATTGAAGGTTATAAGGACTGATTATGGTAATGGATTGATCAAGACAAAAATACAATATGGCCACCGACAGAAGCACTATAGAAGAGTCACAAAAACAGTTCCACAAACTGTTTCAATCCAATTTTTTTTAAATGCCATTGACATGATTTATGCAAATATCAGAATGGTGTAAGCGCTTTAACTTAACTGAGATGTTTGGGTCACAGTGACCCATTTGTATGTTTGCTTTGTACAGTAATACAATAAATTATTTCTTATGTTGAACAAAGTGTTTAATGTTTCTTTATTACAAACTATGTTTTGACAAGAGTTCAACTTGATCATTTCCCTTAACTTGTTAAGGTTAAAAAAGGCTGTGATGAATACACATTTTGACTTGTATTAATTCATGTTAATGACTGCATTCCTTTCAGGTGTACAAGTTCAAGGGTCTGTCTCAATATATAAATATGGAACATATGCAACATAGTCCTTGGCTGCCATTTTCACAATGCCTGTGGTCTCTCCCCTTCCATCACGCCGCTAAAATGACGACTACTGAAGCCGAGAAGTGGGAGCACCAACTGGGTACTATGGACGTACTGGTGTTGTGCACCCTGGCTTACTGGGACACCAGAATAGAATGGAGCCATTGCTAACGTCATTAGTAACACCTGTGTTTCGTCTGCTAAGATATAGGAACCTGACTATTGTTTTCAGGCAAACCTGGAGAGTCCTGAACCTGAAGCTTTTCAGTGTTTTTAATCAATATTTTCAGTTTTAAAAGAGAAAGGGTTTGACACATGTATTTCTGGTGAGCTTCCCCACCTCAGTTAAAAAGCAACATAAGAGCTTTTTAGGAAGACTTTAGGGACGTAGTTGACCTCAACTGGGCGTGCTAGCGTCTTTCAGCTCACTGTTTTGGTTTTTACCACACCTAACTTTTCTGTGATAGTTCACTCATGTAAGTTTCCAGCAAAAACAGCTTCAAAGCAAAGCACAGCACACAGTTTACTACCTGAACATAGTGTAGCATTTAGCAGCTAGAATGAAGACCAGAGCTAAAAGAAGACTAAATATTGATTTTGTCATATCGACATATGTTAACATGTCAGTGTCATGTTTACATCTGGTTTCTGGGGCCCCAAAGTGGCAACAGAAAAACATAAATCATTGCAAATTAACAAGTTTTAAAACTGATAAATTCATTTATTCAGCAATTTCTTTGTATAACATCAAACATCTTAAAGGCATGAGTCATCACATAAATTAAAGGTTTTATTTTCACAAGACTTTGATCTACATGTCAAATATGTCACACACCATACAAAGTCAAGCGCCCATAAAAGTAAAGAAACATGTTTATGCACCCATTAGTGTTGGTTTCTAAGAGTACAACATTTGAACACATATTAAGCATTACAAAAAAATGCCATCTTGTCTTCAGAACAAATCTGAAAGTGGATAACACAGCTCAGCTTAAGACTAGGCTTGTCATTTCAACTAAAATCTTTTTTTTTTGTATTCCAAAAAAACAACACGAAAATGTTGTAGCCAACTTTCTTCAGATGTCCATTTCAAACTGGGCGTCTTCTGGAAAAAGAAAAGACATTGTGGATGAGTACAGATAATCATGAAACAGATGAAGCTCGGCTCTCTCGTGCAGACATGTTTACCTGCATTTTCCTCTGTGTGGAGGTTGTGGTTGGCGTTATTCCTGGCTGTCTGTTGAGGCTGGTTTATGTTGTTAGGCGAGTCAGGTTTGAGTGGCCTGGTGACTCCTGGGATGTCGGGCAGGTTTGGAGGCGTACGAGCCAGAGGTGACGTCCGACACTGGAGGAGGAACTTCCTCTCGTAGATGATTCTGGTACCTGCAGGTGACGGCAGCAAAGGAAAAGTTACCTAATGTCAACATCTTTCTCCTGCCAAACAGTGTAGTAAAATTTCAAGTGATCAATATTTACAGCAGCTGTGTTCATAGTGTATATTCACACTATGATACCAAACTCTTTGTTTTGGCTACTCTAGCACAGCAGATAATCCTGAAAAACATGAACATAAAAGACTTGCAACTAGATTAAAAGGATAATTCAAAGAATTTAATTTAATCACCACTATATTGGTCAGGCTCTAGTATACATACACACACTGGTCAGAGGACTATTACAGTGACTTGTTTCTTTAAGTTATACGTGTCTGTACAAGCCCATGACCTATTTTCTGTCTACCATATCAGTGACATTGACACTTCACGATCCAGTTCTGTTTTCAGGGTAAATCTCTCCCACCTGTAATGTGGGAACAGAACACAGTATCAGTCATAATGGCCATATGGAGTGTGCGTCATTTTTCTCACAGCCACAGTGGGCAAAACATTTTGTGCTTCACTTTTTATCATCGCTGGGGATTTCCAGAGATCTCAAACTGCTGTTGTTAGTTGTTTGAATAAACTGGGCCAAATAATTGTTGATGAGAGAGAGGCTGCTGATATCTTCTGAATTCATTTTATTTTGGGTTCAACTTCCTGCATTGTTCCCATGTGAATATATACCAACAGTTATATACATTTACAGGTTTTGGTACTTTTTGTGTTTTGTTCTTTATACACTACATAGAAAGCTGAAATTGTGGTTCACGTGCGAGTTTGGTCAGCCACCCCCCCATCAACATGCTGCAGCTCAACAACAGCCTGCTGTACTAACAGGACTATAAATAGGCTATGACTGAGTCCAGGCCTATATTTGACCATATAGCCATTGATTGTGTAAGCAATCAGCTTACACAATCAGTACAGCCACAGGCTATGGACACTGACTTCAGAAGTCTTGTTCATAATTGAATGAATGTTTATTCATATGAAAGGTCTTTGTGTAATCCACAGATCCATCATGTCAAAGAAGGAAGGCAGCCATGAAATCAAAAATATAAATCAGGTCTGTACACCGACGTCTCTATTAGAATAAATTGTGAAATGAATCAGCATGAAGTCTGTATGGAGACAATGAGATTGATTGACATTTATTCCAGGTTGTCTGATCGTACACAAACAATGCATGCACAGTGAAAAGGCTGTGCAGTTTGCAGACTGCAGGATTTGGACTGGTCCAATAAGTTTCCCTGAACTCCACTAACTGGTGGTCTTTAGCCTCTGTCAAACATTAACAGGACAACATAACAGAGCTGGGAACCTATAGCCTGCTGCCACTCTATAGTGTTTCATATTAGAATAAATCAAATGAAACCTGACAACTCAGCCACTTCAATGTTTGGCCTAAGACAGACAACACATTCTGTGTCACAAGCATGACACTGCCTGTCTTATAACCCCCCTTTAAATATTCCTTACACCTGTTTCCTCTCGTTTTTGTCTTTTTGTTCCTGATAAAAGTTTATTTTTTATTAAAGTTTTTTTTTCTACAGTACCTCCTGGCGTAGTGCTGAACAGAGTCCCTCCGGGAGTCGTGGAGTAGTCCTGGGGCATGTGAGCCGAGTCGTGTATGGTGACCCTTCTGACGGCCGGGATATCCCGGCTCCTGGTGGTCTGACCTCCCGCTGACATTTTTCCTCACAACGCTGGGTCGACTGTTTGTTTTTTTGTGCTACAAATGTGTCGGACGGTGTTCAGGACGCTATAAAGTTACAGTACGAGCACCTCGTGCCTCCACGTGGTCTGAGCACGTCCAAAACAACCCAGGGACTTCCTTCAAAACAGCACGTAGAGCAGAGAGCTGTGATTGGCTGAAAACAGGGGGCGTCACGACAAGTGGAAGTTGTAGTTTTCTGTCCCTGATCCGGAGGCTGCTCTCTCAAACACAGGATATGTACTATTTAAATGATGTAGTTTGAAACATAAGAATACATCTTATTGTTATCATGTATGCAGTACAGACATTATAAAAAATACAAATAAATCAGCAAAACCATAAGGAACCATAGGGTTCAATTATGTAATACCTAATTAACAGGCCATGCAATTAAGATAATGTACAGTTCAAGAAGATCCATATGAAGTTTGCTGGAAATGTACTTCCACTTCCTTGAGATTTGTATCATGCAAAAAGATAATGCATCAACATAAGTAAATAGTAAACAGTAGACGTTTTTGGAGCTATTCTTTCCTCTGGAAATCAACAACAACTTAGAAATGATGTAGATCTTTCCAGGAAAATATATGGAAATTTTGGACCTATAAAAGAAAACACTATGAAAAAGAGGTATGAGGTACATTTAAACTCACTGAAGACACGATCCTGGCCGACAACACAACAGAAATATATAAAACATCTCCACTTTTTCCACAAAAACAGACACAACCTTTATGTCACATCTTTGTTTAATAATTCTTGTAAATGGTTTGAGCTGGTGTACAGGGTAAGATGATCTATACATATCTTCATGTCAGAATGATTCTGATTGAAAGGCTTGTATACATATTCACGTTTGTTTCTCCTCTCTCCAGGACAATACAAAAGAAAAGAAAACAAGTGTTCATAGCTACAAAGCCTCTACATTCCCCATGATGTGGGTGTTGGCCTAGACTAGATAATGCTTAAAGAACATCCATAACAACTCTATGAGGGTGCATAGCATTCTAATTAAATATATTTTGTCATATTTATACATATATTTTCATAAAAACATCTTTTTTTGTGCATGTGCGCAGTTGCATTCCTTAGGATAGAGTAATATGATATTGCGTTTACATTGTCATGTATCCATTCTAAAGGAGTATAGGTGATTTCTATTCTTTGCAACAGTTAAAATTGTACAATACTTTTTTTTTTTTTAAATACATTGTCGTAGGTTACACGTCCTCTCATGCCACAAGCCCGGTTTAAATTTTCTTCTTCTTCCCCCAGATCCAACCGGCACCATCACACATGCACACACGCGCACGCACACTTTGAATACAACACAAACATGGTGGAGTTGAATTCATCATAGTGAAGACTGTCACTAACTAGTTTAATTCAGACTGAAAATCCAAATTGTGTTTGTTAAAATCCTAAAAATCTACCAGACTGGAAACAGAATAAAACTACTTAATACATAATTTCACTAAGAGTTTAAAATGGATCAGTATCTGGTCTTTGACTCAAAGTTTAAGTTATAATCCTTAAGATTTGGAAGCATCTGTGGTTATTAATGGCAAACTTGCTTTGAGGGGCTATCGGGGCCAAAGTCAGGATATTTAGAAAAGCCGAGGTTTTCCCTACTGACCTATCATCTAATAAAAGCTTTTTATTACCCACCAAAGAAAATCACATTTATCTATTATAGTGTGATATCCAATACTTTCATAAATTTGATCTCCTACATGATAGTCTGAATATATTTTAAAGCTTTCTGCACACTCATGTTTCATGGTATCTAGGGTCTTGGTGTATGGTACTATGTCAGAAATTACAAAAAAAGCAACTGTGGATCTATTTAAAGTGCGACCAAACAAACAGTATGTTAGATAGCTGTTAAAATTCATTCAGAAGGCGGTCAACGGTTTTACTACTCACTAATACTGATTGAATTTTTTGCATCACGTCCAGCACATGGAAGCATCGTCTGCTGTGGGTACACATTTTATATCCCACGTGAGGAGGCGGACTCCGCCACTGCAGAGATCCAATTCCCCAAGCAAATACTGTACATTTAATGACTGTTAGTGAGAAAATGTCTTAAAGAGAATAAAAATGTGTGTGATGTGATGAAAATCTGAAGGATTATGACTTTAACAGAACAGGAAGTCATTTATCTTCTGTAAAACGCCTAAATCTCTTTCTTGTGGTGAAACAGTACAAGATGTCAAATAGAGACTAATTAATAGTCTAACATTAGAGATTGAGGGAATCAGTGGCCTCCATCATTCAAAAGCTGTCAACTGCATCATTCATTCTAGTTAAGAGTGTAGACACAGTATAACTATAAAGAGACGGTGTCTTGTTTGTCCTTGGTGGATTCAAGGCTCACAATTAAAGCCGACTTTAAGAGAAAAGCTGCTTCAGTAAGAAATCAAAATATCTTAAGGACTGTGTTTTGTCTAGCAGCCCACAGGAGATGCTAAACAGTCCTTTAAATAGGGAGCAGTGCTTCACCAAAACCTGTTGGGTTCATTTTTGTTCACATTGACAGAGGTCAATTGTCTCCCCAGAAGATGAGCAGTAGGTTACTGACTACATCCTCAATACTGTGTGTCCTTTTTGGTCTTGTTTGAGTCAAAGAGCTCCCCACCACACATAAACACACACATGCACTCACAAACACTTTTACCATCCTGCTTCATACGTTCAACCAATCCCCCACCCCGCGAATCCCCATCCCACCCCAACACCAAAGTCTTGTTGTGAAGCACTTACTTTGTGTCCCACACTTGTCTTTTGAGAGGAGGACTCAGAACTTAAAAAAAAAAAAAAGATTTTTTTTTTATTCTGACAGAGCAGAACTGAAAACCTGAGTGGAGTAACAGTGGAAAACATGTGATATGTAATTGAAAACGTGCTATATCGGATGAGGCTCTCATGTGCATGGACAGGGCATGGAAAATATGTGCATTTGTGTGATGTGTACCTAATGTGTTCATTCATTCATTCGTTTGTTGTATCAGTCATTCAGGCTACAGTAGCATTTACAGTACTTAAATATTGTGTTTCGATTTCCAGGAAATGCGTGCTACTATGATATGACCCTTTCATAACGCTGCCGTCAGGTTTCTGCATAAAGTAAATGTTTCAGAGATGAAGGGAGTGACAGGGTTACAGTGATGCCAGTGTATTTTTTTTTTCTTTTTTAAATTGTGAAACACTTAAAACGACAACTTAAATTACTCAGGGAAAAAAAAACATGGAGTTCAGTGGTTTCCACCTTACAGCAGCAGCAGACTCCTTAATAGGTATCAGTGTATTAAGTTAACATATCCTGGTTTTATATTTTGCTACGTTAAGTGCTGAAAAACAAAGAATCCCTCTCAGGCCTCCGCAGTCCCACACTGCTACAGCTGAGTCATCTGATCTAACGTCAGTGCATCCTCTGACTCATTCCCATCAAGGTCGATGGGAGCAGTCAAATACAGCCCAATGTCAAACTCGACTGCTGTTGGTCCAGATGGAGTTTCTGCGTTCACTGAGTGCAGTCAGTTACACCTTTCAGCTTCAAATCCTTCATGTAGATATACAGAACCCCATCTTCTGTGCTCTTGTTGTTAAGTATTATTGCTGTAGCAAACTCCAAAAGACTATCTGACACTCTGACCAGGCAATACTTATTTAATGATGTAATGTGTTTCTGGATGTGTGTGTGTGTGTGTGTGCTTTTTGTTTGTATATATGAATGTTTGTGTGTCTTCACAGTTCACGAGTCTGGGGTCAGTGTTAATAAGACAATCACAGTGCTACCTGTCTGTCCTCACTGCACAGTTCCTATCGCAATCAATAGCATCTTGCTATTTTACGCTTGCTACCATAACTAGGAATCCTCCAGATCACTACATCCTCACATGAATAAGATACTCCATGAGTTCTCCACTTCATTCACTCTGTTTCAAATGAACGAACCAATATTCGACAGCCGTTGCAAACAGATAAAGAGGGTCGCACACACAAAGTTTGAAACATCAGATGGAGGAGCTAGATATGCTGATGGAGAGGCTTGTTATTTTACTGCATATTGACTGAGGCTACTAATCAAGGTGGGTGAAGATGACGTGCGCTACTGGGAGAAATGACGGAAGAAGGTAGAAAAGGTCACGAGGGAGGAAAACGTCCATCTTTGTCTTGCAGAGCTGCTGCACAATGCAATCAAGCGACCAACCCATATCCAAAGAAAACATTCCTCGTTGTCTGAAAAACACATTTCCCCTGAAAACATGAGGGGTTGAAAAGAGTTTCAGCTCCCTAGTGAGGGTTAGACAATGCTTAAAACCAAGGTGGACAGATTTTTAAAGGAACGGATAACAAGGAACGAGCTTCATCCACAAAAAGAAGAGACGCCAGCGCACGCAGACAGGAACACTCACCAGCAGGGGAGCACAGCGGCTTTCTAGTTCCAGCACTGAGCGTGCCATGACATCACAGGGGCAGCGAGCCAATCATGGGGCAGGGCTCAGCGCCAAGCCAGAAGCAAGAAACACATGCGGTAGAAGAAGAATACACGCGCACATACGCACACATACACACACTGACACATGTCCACATAGCATAGAGTGCATATATCACATTGAGAATAATAGGGGAAAGGGTCCAGTGAAAGAAGCATTGGTAGGCTCAGCAGAGGCTTAGCTGTATACAGAATCATCCATTGAGGGACTTCTTTTTTTGGCTGTAGTGTTATTGGACTCAACTTGCTTGCCACTCCAGTTGGGGGGGGGGGATAAGGTCCTTAAAATGGCCTGCAGCCCAAGTGCGGGCCAGCCCCGTACCTCGTACCCCTTCAGTTTGTAGATAATGACAGTTCAAAAGGTCAAAGGGCATGCACCAGCAGTCATCATGCGATTACAGTTCACAGGAAGCACTTTTTGTTGCTTTTTTTTCTTGGTTGTTTTACTGACATTTATGTTTTTTTTTGTAAAAAAAGAATCATCATGCCTTAGTCTAGTTGATATTTTTCTTTACAAATGTTATAAAACTACAAGTTGAACTCCTCTTTTTTTCCCCCTTTCCTCTGTCTCTTTTCTTTTGTGGCGCTCCATGGTCACACGTTGAGGATGATTTTGTGTTTGTCATTTTGTAGTTTGCACTTTTTAGTCTTTGTCTTACTCCTTACTTCCTCTAGTCACTTGCTCATTTTCCTCTGCGGTCTGGTTGTGATTTTGTGGAGGATGATTTGGCAGTGGCTTTCCGGTCCTAAAAAGCAGACACACACAAACACATGCTTAATTACTCCGGCCTTCCCAAAAAAGAAAAAAAAGAAAATGATCAAAGTGTACTAAATGCCAAATCTAGGGTTCTAATTTTGAACATCAATGGTACAGAACAGCATGTGAGAGACTACGAGCTCTAAAAGACTCCAATATATTGCCATACAGGTTTCTATCCAAGCACTGGGATGCACAAGTGCTTGTTATGTGTCCCGTACCTGGAGGACTGGGTAGTATGTGTATTTCAGTGATTAACCCTCCGCAGACTGGTGGGCTGCACTGACTGAGCGCCCTTTCTCACATCCACCCCCACCTGGAGCAAGGAGGGAGGGAGGAGGGAAGGAGACAACACTCGGACCAGTTAACTGCTGAATGCTTCGACATGAAACCAGAGCAGTAAACTAACTTGTCTGTCCACCGGCCAGCCGCTGTGGCTCGCTGCGGTCCCCCAAATTTACCACCTGTCATCGCCTTACATCGAGAAATTTATTAGCCAATCAGGTTGGAAGCAATCACTTCCAAAACACATCACTGCCCGAGGCATGTTGTTCAATAGAACAAATCCATTTTTCACTAATGATGACGATGATGAAAGGTGGTGATGTCTCTTTTTCCTACCAACACTCAGTTTAAACAACCAGGTCTTGCATTCTTTAATATATCTATTAATATACGTCTTCAATTTCTTAATTTTTTAAATCCACATTATCATCCACTCGTCTGCTGATGGGAACAAAGATTTGGCTGGTGGCTTCTGTTAATTACCCACCCTTTGTGCCAGGCGTTGTGACTGATTCATGGTTGTCTGCTTGGGTTTACAGTGTTTGTGTGCGAGTATGATGCAGTGTACACAATTAAAACGTGACTGACTCACCTTTCGAGCGAGCGCATTTCCTTGTTCAGAAACAAACTGCGCCTCAGCAGCATAGTCTTCTTTCTCCTCTCCCTGTAGAAAAAGAACACCATTTACATATAAATAACAGTTCATAGTACTCCTTTGTTCATTTATAACACATTGTTTGCAATCAGAAATGTAAAAGAAAACAAAAAGGTATCAGTTATGGCAGATATTTCCCATGTGTTGTACCACACAACACATCATTCCCCTCAGGTTCATCAAAATTATCCATTTTGATGATTCTTGAGTTGTGAGTGAGACAAAAATTGTTGATGGTCACGAGCAAAAAAATGTTGATGATGTTCCCCCTCCGGGCGCAGGATGCGGCGGGTGGTCGGCGTAGCAACCTGACCTGGCCCCGCCTCAGCTCCTGTTCCCAAGCACGTTGACCTGCCTCCTGGTGAGAGAAGCCCAGCCCCCTGTCAAAAGGCTGCGTGCCCTGCAGGAGGCGCCCACGCAGCACATGAGAGTAACCCGTGTCACACACCGGAGTCAGCAGAGCCTCCTGGGCCACGCGCAAGCCTGGCACGTCACATCCTGATGACACCGAGCCCATCCAGCCCTGGAGGGAATCCTTGTCTGGTAAGTAAGGTTGAAACGCTCCGCCTCCCATCACTCTGGAGAGCAAAATGCATAAACACAGAGGGAGAGAGAAAGAAAAACAAAACAAAACAAAGCGATAAAGGGGATGTATTGCCATTTTGAACACAGACTGTGGAAAATGACGCACAAAGTTTGACTACAGTTACAGCTGACGTACCGGTTATCTCCATTATGCTCTGCATCCCGACTCAGTCCTGACATCTCACACAGCTGGGCATACACCTGTTGGCCTGCAACAACAGAAATCCCTTCCACTGAACCCAGCCCTACACCTCCACCTCCCCCTTTTGCTCCTCCTCCTGCTGCGAGGGCCTCCCCTCTCCTCCCATCCGACCTCTGACCTCCCAGCTGCCCGTTTAGGTTGACCTTGGGGACAGCGCCACTGGCCCTCACCCTGTCCCTTTCTGCCAGCGCAATTGCTAGCTCCTGTGGCGCCTCCTCTTCCTCCTCTTCCTCCACTTCCCCTTCCTCCTCCTCATCCTCCTCCTCTTCCTCCAGTTCCATGATGGAGCCACTGGCCCCGCTTGCTCCGCTGCTTGGGCGACCCAAGCTGCACGGAAGAGAGAGCGTGGCGCCCTCCGAGTCATCAGCCCGACTGCTGCCCTCCATTGATGAGTCTTCCACTGGAACCAGCGAGGGGCTGACCCCTGCTGGCCACACCTGAACGTCCATGATCTCCATTAATGTGTCTTCCTCGGTGGTGGCGATGGGGGCGCACTCGAGGCTGGAAACTTCTTGCCAGTAGGGCTCCGCGCCGAGCGGAGAGGGCAAGCTGTACTGCAAAGAGGCCGGCGACAGCAGCTCCTCCTGCACCAGCCCATAACCTGGAGGGAAGACAGAGGCGAGACAAGAGAAAGACTAACACCACGCAGGCACAGCCAGGGCGAAGATGGGGAGGTGGTGGATCGACTGTTTCTCCAACCTGTGAGGAAACAGTGGGGCTCAGCCCTGTCCCAATACACCAGGAAAGAGACTAGAGACTAGAATATCCTTCAATCCATTTCATTAAGTGTGAGACAGAAGATATATTGATCCTGAATCCAGATTGTGACTCCAATAAATCCCAGCAAGTATGTTTTATATACTCGTCTATGTTATAATACTTCATTACAATACTTCATTCTGAAATCAGCTTCCTTCATCTTGAAAATGTTGGTTTATCTAATTGGTGTACAGATATTTGGACTGATTTTCTTTCTGTTTGTGGGTTTGATCTAATTCACTTTAGGTTCTCGTCATTGGGACATGGCAATAAGAGTGAGGTGAGTGTCACAGGGGATTGGTGTATCATCCATTGTCTGTGAAGTGAATGACTCTAGTTTGTAAGAAACTGAATCTGCAGAACATCCACTGTGTTCCTTGATAAGTGAAAAAGAAAAGTGAGTCTAGAGTGATACAGTAAACTGATTGTGGGGTTGGTACGATATAAATGTATCTGAGAAAAGTGTTCCAGTTAGATTTTAGTATCCTGATTACAAATGGAGCTCATTAAGAGGCTGATCAAAAATGTACATCAAATCTGTTGGATTTACTTATAGCCAATAAGGAAATCACTATTTTCAGTGAAGTAAGTAAGCCTACAGGAAGTGGCCATCACAGATGTGTTCAGACGATTTCAAAAAGCAAATTTGCTCTTCTTTAGATCATCGTTGGTGGTGACCAATTCAGGCAGATTCTGCTTTTCCAGTAATGTCAAAATATTCTAGACAAGTGATCAGATGAAGCCCAGCAGCTGTGACACAAAGACCAATCATAAAATAAAACGTCTGTTATCGTTCCAACCCACGTTTCTGATTCTGCAGAGGAAAATGCAAGTTACTGTTTGACTTGCATTCTCCCATCGTTACACATCAGAGGCATGCATTTATATGTCTGCCCCCTGTACACACACACACACACACGCACACGCACACACACACACTACACACACACACACACACACACACACACACACTTCACATATAAATACAAATACACATTAGACAAAACTAATATGTTAAATACTTTTTTGTAATTGTAGTTTATAATAAAGTCAGTTTACATTATAATACACTATATATGGGTCTACATTTTATTATTATTATTACTACATTTTTAAAATATAATCAATCACCTGGTTGAAATATATACTGTTCTTCTGATAAGCCTAAGAAATATTCAGGAGGAGATAACAAATCAATTGATTGTAATTTATTAAAATATACTTTTGGGATATCTAACATTATTCATCACAATATTTTGCTGACACTAATGTATAAACAAAATACTTCATATATACACTGTTGGCTTCTTATATTTCTTTTTTGTTGTTGTTGTTCTACTTTGACTATGAGCAAGATGCCATTCACTGCAACAACACAAGCAAAATACATATGACACAAACACACTTTCAAATACTCAAACACACATTATATCCAAAGATGAATTATTATTTATACTATTCATTTCAAGGCAAAACAAAATAAATGGTATATTAATAATGTGTTTGACATTTATATCAAAACATGTATTTATATTTTGATTTATAGTACATGCTGAATACTCAAAAACACCTTATCTCTGAGGTTTAATGTCACTTAGGTTCAGTTTTTTGACATGTTGTCTGGGTACTGATCATCTTTCTAGTCTTAGTCTAGTCTCATCTTTAAGATACACAACTTGTTCACAGCTAGTATTTTTTCCTTTATTCACTTTTAAATATTTGATTGATTGGCATTTTGATTCATCATTTAAATTTAACACGGTTGAATGTCTGTTTAAGATACACAGTAAAACATATTCAACTTTAAACTAATACTTTGGAAATATTATGTAAAGAAACTTATAATGTATATGTTATATATGACTGGTGACTCTCACACATTTTTGTACATGTGACATGTTTAGGGGATTGACTGTAAGTAAAATAGTTTGGATAAATTGTTGCATCAGTGAAGTCAGATGAATGAAATAAGGTGATATTGTAAAACAGCAAAGAGTACTTCACCCATAATCTAAGTAAGGATGTGTTCACACTGTTCAGTGCTTCAGACCCCAAATCCACCAAGGTGCGATGTCACCTTGTGACAAACAAACTTTGGGGTAAAAACCACAAACATCTGGATAGTAATGTGCCTCAGATGGGGCTTTCAAAGAACAACCAAATATATAATGAGCTCAACCGTAAGATTTTATTAAAATCCTTTTAGTGTAAAATCAAATTAATCCTGTTATCATATTGCTTATGATGTTGAAATATGTCCCTTCACAATAAAATATTGCAATCAAAAGCTGACAGAGGGAGTTTTGCTTGTAAGAATCAGTTCATTACATCTCGTGTCCGATGTTCCAATCACTATGTGTCATGTCATCTCAAAAACAGCCTTTTTTTTAAACTTCATGATTGGAAATAATTACTTTTCTAGAATGATATCAATATATTTGCTGTATGGAAACTGCTTTAACGTGCAGCTGTGGTAACAGAAAGTGAGACACATTTCTACCAAGGCACTGTCTATATACACTATCTATAAACTGTACATTCAACTGACAGACTGACAGGTAAGCTTAACAGATAGATCCTCAGAGAGGTTTGATGCACTGCAATTCCTTTTTTTTTTTTCTTTGCAGAAACCCACAGTATATAACATAAAGATCCAGCTAAGGGCAGGAAATGATTGAATGAAACTATAGAAAACTATATACGTCTTATCTGACCTGCTAATAAGTACATTTTCTTTTTCTAGGTAGGTTTCTAAGAAAGGGGATCTTCTATCTATAAGATGAATTTTACTTACATCCGATCTAAAAACTACACAAATCCATAGCTCTGACCAGTAAGAAAAAGAATGTATTAATGTATTAATGGGTGAAATACTTCTTTACTGTGTAATTAGTAATAGTATAATAGCATTTTTGTGCATATCCACTAAAATGTGAGTAATCGTGTGTGTTTGTGTGTGTGTGTGTGTGTGTGTGTGTGTGTGTGTGTTTCTGGGATGGTACAGGGCCAGGAGGATGAGCGGTGGCGTCAGAATGAGGTGAGCAGGGAGAAATGGGTCAGAATAGGAATGAGATTTAGAATGAGTTAGATGAATCTGGGTTAGCCTTTCCCTTCACTCCTGCTATTTAAACACAAACACAAAGGTGTCATAGGCACAGGATGTAAGTGAAGCACAAATAAACTCCACAGTGAAAAAAAACAAACAAAAACATAACACGCTGCACAGCACGCTACCCACGTCACCACTGTACACACACACACTCACATATACACAAATACTGCACTCATATTAAATTACAGATGAACATACACACACAAACACACAGGTGAGCCTCACATGTACAGAACACACACACACTCGAACCAATACACAAACACACCTCACAGCAATATCCCTGCTGGCAGATAACGTTCAGACAATGTTACCAGTGAGTCCGTCATCAGACTTGGGCAAAGCATACATGATGAAAATCGAATCAAACACGTACCCCACTACATGTATTTATATAGCTTATTATTTTGCCCATGAATGAAAGACATGTCACAGCAACATTGTCCGTTGAACATTATGTGTTATGCAGCTGACCCTGTGTTACAGCGTAGCATTAAAAACAACACACCATTTATTTTACAGGAAAGGAAAGAAAAAAAACACACATTTGTTTGTTAATATAGCATTAAAACCAAGACCAGAATACACACATTGAACAGAGGAAACATTTTACACTGTGAGGAAAACTTCATACATTGAAAGCATGCCGTGCACATAAAGATGTCAGAATCAAAAACAGCAAACTTTATTATGTTCAAGAAAACTCCACACGCACAACTCACACTAACTGCACTCACAGAAATCATCTTAAATAGACCTGGGTAAATCTGTATTTTAAAATATTTTGGCATACTTGTGTAAAAACAAAATATTCATACACATACATTTTTTTGCAAGCTGAAGTAAAGAAAATGATTTGACTTTGCTTGACAAAGTCAGCTGCAATTAACTAAAGCCCAGGTCTGAAACACACTCACTCCCGCACACATACAAACACACGCACGAACAGATACCGTAACAGCAAAGCATGCAGCATGCACATGCACAAACTGTAGTACACACACAGAGCTGGATTGAGAGAGGAGGAGGAGGAGGAGAGGGTCCCCGCTCGACTGAACGAGGGAGGAGCGCGGGAAAATAAGATGACAAGAGAGGAGGAGGAGGCCCAGAGGTCAACATGAGGTCATATGATGTCAGAGGTCGGACAGGAAGAGCTGTGAGGAAGAAGAGCAGGAGAGGGGAAGAGGAGGAGGAGGAGGAGGAGGAGCAGCAGCAGGGCGGCTGGGCAGCAGATATGACATGTCAGATTTCAGAGAGACTGAAAGTAGGACGGGAAGAGAGACTGTCCTGAGCAAAAGACAAAAGTCAAAGACTGCTAGAACATCGTAACAATGTCTGCTGTCGATCAAACTTTGTCAGAAGTGAAATTCTGTCTTGTTCTCAGGGAGAGAAAGACAGACAGAAGGAAGGAAAGAAAGAGCGATAGAAACAAGGTATGACGGCCCAGAGCACGCTATCATCTGTGTACTAGCGCCACTTTTAACTAGTGTATCCATCCCAGACATACACACAAGCATGTATGTGTGCACACACACAGGCATGTATGTGTGCACACACAAGCATGTATGTGTGCACACACAAGCATGTATGTGTGCACATACTCACACAGGCACACGTCATCTAAACAATTTCAAACACACACACAAAATCATGTATTATCCATATGTTAAGTATCGGCCTGTTTAGCATTAGTTAACCCTTAAAATCCTGTCAGCAACGGCGAAAGTGACTTATCCTCTTTTCTCATATCCAGTGAGGAGAATAAGAACCATCATGTTCAGGGCTCAAGTATGAGGTGTGAAAAACTGTAACTGAAAAAGAAAAAATGACTTGTGGCCCCAGTGAGGAATGCACAGAGGCGGTATTAGTGCATGCTGCAAAAGGCTGGAGTTCATGGTGGGAGAATGACACCATTCCTCAGACTTCAAAAACATAATTTGAAATTCATTATCATCATCATCATCATGTCATGAGCAGCAAACCACCATGCAGCCCGAGTTCAACTTCAACTTACCCCTTCTGAAAAACGGGGGTCTAATAACTCGTGGCTTGCGCACTAGGCGCGGTGGCCTTGTGTCCGTGACCTCTTGTGGAGCAACAGAGACAAGGTAAAATGGCTGTTACCCAGACTCACAGGGAAGCAGGGAAGTTTTCAGAGGTGGAAAGTAAATGAGAACAACAGCTCACCTTATCGTGCTGAGGAATTTTGTCTCAGATTTTTAGTAGTGCTGACTATACCGGCTGTTGTGACCAATGCTTTTGTTTACAAAAAAAAAAGAAGCATTCGAGTAAATAAATCCTGAAGAAATAATTGTTAAATTAGTGTGGAATCATGGTGATTTTTAATCAACATAGAGAAATTACTTATTTTTACAATGAATTTTCTTGTAATAATTGAATTGACTGCTGATTCCTTGTAAATATGTCTGGATATCCTGTATAAACTTTCCATTTCTGATTGTTACACATCATCATGTGACAATAAAACAAGCCTAACATCGCATATATATATATATGTCAAAACTTTTTTAACAATCAAAACTTTTGAAATTTTCATAATATATTTTGAATGAAGAAGATTCTCCATTAAAACAAATGCATTTGTAACTTTAAATTAAAATAGTGACATGACCAATAACTAACCTTGGTGATTGTTTAGCTTTAAGGTAACTACGGCATAGCAGAATGTTTTGCTCTTTACATGTAGCATGGTAAGGCACTGTACATTGATTAGGGTATGTGTCTAAATGTTGCTTGTCTGATGTGGTATTTGATGTGTTTGTGTAGTCTTACCATTAATGACACTGGGGGACAGCAGGCTGGAGTCACGGTCGCTGAGTCGACAGGCACCCTCCTCTAAAGAACCTGCTGCTGGCTGTGGAGCCTGACCCTCCAGAGAGGTTACAATGTCTGCACGATCAATGTTTTTCAGAGCGGTGTACAGGCTCTCCACTGACAAGAAACACATCGATAGGGAGGGGCGTGGGAGACAAAAGAGAAAGAGAGGGAAAGAAAGACGGTAACAGGGAATTCAAGAAAGATTCGTCATATTAAAAGACATTAAATTACTTTAGTAATCAACATCTGTGACAGTTTGCACATAGTGATGACTAATACAGTATTTAAGCAGCTAACTTGACTTACTCTTGGCCCTTTTGCCTTCTCTGCTGGCCCACAAGTTGAGCAGAGCAGAACTTTGATCAAGGAGGGAGTTGGGATTCTCCACACGGATCCTATTGATGTCGTCCACACTGAACTGAAGCTCCCGTGCCAACTCTTGACAAACAGACATGTCGAGTAGATAAATAGATAACACACAGTAACAAACAGATGCAGGAGTTGGATCGATCCTCTGATTTTTTTAAATGACTGACCTGCCCAGCTCAAACCCAGCTGCTCAGATATGATGTTGATCTTGAGCTCAGTCCTCTCCATGGCATTCACTGTGGCTAAAGAGAAAGGAAAAATACTAGTGTGATTAAGACAAATAAGTGTACGTTCACTTTACTAAAGTGATTATAATGTAACTGACTGTAATTTAGAGTATACAGTATCTAAGTTCAGGACAGTCCAGCTGACATTCTAGTAACTAAGTCTAAATTTATTCAGAGCTTGAATCAGGTTAATGTTGGGATTTAACTTAAAACTATCCAAATGTGTGTTACTGACAAATGTTCAAATACTGCAAACAGTTGCTATTCTTAATCTAGTCCTAAAAGATTTGATGTTGACTCGAGTTTCTATTACAGTTATTATTGGCACTACTTACCTTAACAAAAGCATTGCTCTGTTGAAGAAAATAAGCAGTACCCACATTGTTTTTGTCCAAATAATCCTCAGGGTCAGCACACCATATGGACAGGGAAGTCAGAATTCGGGGTTCATTCAGGTGCTAGCCCCACCAATCAAAGTAGCATTCAGTAACCATTATAGAGGGACTGAGGTGCAATGTAGCAGCGCTGTGTACTTGATAGACAGAAAAGACCTTTCACCTTCACCCCCCTCCCCCATCTGCAACGTTTGAACCAACCCGAATGGCCATCTTGACTCTGTTCATTTACCACAGGCCAATCAATAGGAGGACTCCTCTGTCTAGCTCCACTGCGAGGTCCTGCCCATTCCCAGTGCTAAGCTACAGTGCTAATGCTATCAGTATCTGCTGCCATGCCATTGGAAATCGCAGTGGAGACACCAGCGCCATGCAAACCAATCACAGAAGTCATTCATCTGTTGTCATAGCTTCCAGGACACTCAGGAAAGAGAAGGTTAATTTGCCATGTGCCATGGAGCCATTAAAGGTCTTGTTGGGGACTGCTGCACAACTTTTGTCGCACATTCAATACGATTTCTTCTAACTGCACTGCAAAGAACTCTGGGCCATACTGTTGAGCAGTGCATTGCATCCAAGGCTCAGTCTTTGTGCCATGCGTGCACACGAGACAAAGAGGGGGATATAGAGAGAGCAGAGTGGGAAGCAAAGGGTTGTGGGTAAAGGGGCAGTGCAACATTCAGTGCCCGTCTCCACAGTGTATTACTCAGGAGAGGGCTGAAGGTCAGGCAGTGAAGGACTCACCCACACCAGGCTCGTTTAGTGCACTGTAGCGTTCCCTCAGGGCAAGAGGCGTTAAAGTTCGCCTACGCTCCTCACTTCCAACAACCTAAAAAATAAATAAAAACAACAAAATCGTGTCATGACTACATTGCAATAGTTTGAAGTGTAATTTACGTAGCCCTGTTTAAAGTGCATGTCACCACCCTGATTAATAGGTCACAAACAGTAAAAACTGCTTTACTTGTACCCTATATAGTCCATTACGAGAATTAAAGGGTGTGACAGCGGGCCCACAGTAATAAGCGAATTTTTACCATATTTTACATACAGACCCCTTCAAGAGAATGCTCATGCCTTGTTTAGTTAGTAACTAAAGTCAGTAACTCATATAGTTAAGAATACAGGGGGCTTCAAGCTGTTTCAAGGAATATGTATAAGGTTAGTGACAAATATTACATTAAAATATTACATTTAATTACATTTGTGTTTGTGAAGTGTTTTTTTCATCGTTTTTTTCAAATAACATTTTTTGTGTTATTTTTTCCTAGTGTTTTGGTCTCCCAGTTTTCCTGAACCTTGCCTGCCTCATCGGCTTTTGAATATTGTCTGCTCCTTCATTCATTTATACAGTACTTGCATTTATTGAGTAGTTTATTACACATCAGACGTCCTTAAGCATGATATGACTTACTAGCTATACACCTTATAGAAAAACTTTACTGACTTCTTAGGAGAATGTCACGTACGCAGACCTCTGTCTCAGCATCAACGTCTACAGAAACACACACACAAATATTTGTGTGCGTGTGTGTGTGTGTGGGGAGGTGTTTGCATGCCAGTCCTTACCTTGACACATGGTGGCATGGTTATGTTAAGGTTACACAGTACATGCTGTGTGTCCTCGTACTTGGTGCACTTCCGCAGAAATGATAAAAACCCAGCGGCCTCCTTGTTACTATCTCTGACCTAATGTAGTGACGTGATGAACGGAGGGAGAGAGAGAGAGAGAGAGAGAGAGAGAGAGAGAGAGAGTGAAGAGAGAGAGAGAGAGAGTGAAGAGAGAAAGAAAGAGAAGAAGAAAATAGAAAGAGAAATAAAAGGAGAGAATAGTGGAAAAATAAGAAGCCAGATAGAGGGATGAAAGAGAGAAGGGTGGATAAAAAGAGTAGGCAAAGATGAAGGAAGTGACAGAAAGAGACAGAACACATGCAAAGAGAAGAAAGTGAAGCAGAACAAGAGAGAGAGAGGAGAAGAAAGAGGAGGAGGAGGAAGAAAAACATATCAAAACGGGTATTAGATCGCTCCACAATGTCTCGAGCATGTGGCGCAGTAACATGGGACGAGAAGCAGGGGGAAACAGGGATGATAGCAGTCCACAGGCAGAGAGGGAGAGATTTACCTGCACATTTTACCTGGACGTCTGTCAGACCAGACAGTTACAGAGTGACCGTGAGAGAGAGAAAGAGAGACAGTGAGACAGACACATACAGGACAGGCAAGGCCGCAAGATAGGAAGGCAGGCAAAGAAAGTGAGGGAGTCACAGGACATGCAAACAATTACCCAAGAGAGTCGACAGGTAGATAGGTAAGTTGTTTGTTGCTTGGCTACACTGTGATAAAAATATATTTATCAAAGTATTCAACTAGCTGATACTGAACAGTAGTGTGTGTCACACTGACAGACAAAGAAATGGATTACCAAACGAAACACACAATGAAAAGACAATAAAATAAATGACAGAAATATGACAACACAGACATGAAAAAGGCACACAGTGTGAAAACAGACAAGGCAAGAGAGGAGGGTTAAACCACATCAATAAAATGCAGAAGGACAAAAAGAGACTAAGAAAATACAATTATGATCAGAGAGGACTAATTTGTAACCAGAGGAACACATTTAAAAAACACAGTAATCAAATCAGGGAGGTGTTCATTATCAAACATTCATCAAACGTAATTTGACCAAAATAAAATCGAAAGAGACGGAAAAAAAATCTGGGACAAATCTGGACATTTTTTAACTTGCTAAGAAAGAATGAACAGGATTCGACAACCACAGAGAAGAATGGACTGACTGACAGACATACACCGATCAGAAAATGTGTTGATATATATCAAAAATAGAATATAAAAGTAGAGACAAAAAAATTTGACTTAATATTAGAGAGAAATTATGCCTCTAATTTCACAGTTTTTTTGGGTGTAGATGTTCCTTTCTTGGTGTAGTGTTGCTGTGGACCTGAATGAGTGCAGAGAGAAAACATCGTCCTAACTTACATGCTAATAGAGAGACAAACTGAGACTGTCTGACAGATATGACAGTGATAAGCAGACACACAAAAACCACCGTAATGAACAGGGTGAACAGGTTGTTTGGGTGATCAGCAGGTCACTAACTGGTGAGAGGATCCTTGACACACTGAACTGAACAAACAGAACCACAGTACAGTATGAATACGTAGCGAGTGATAGAAAAGCAGGCATATGAACGGTCAGATGGAGACAGACCTTGACGGAGACAGGCAGCCTGTTATCTCTGAAGGCCTGGAAGCTGAAGCTGCGAGGCTGCTGGGTGGCCTTCCTGATCGGCACTAGGTTCCCAGAACACTCAAGGTGCAGCGGCATGCCCTCCATCAGCTGCAGAAAGGTTCACAAAATGTTAAAGGTGACAAGATAAATCATAACAGATAGAGACTCTGAGATGGACATCATGCATCATTGTTAACCGCTTTACTATGCTTGGGCTATTTATTGTATATTGTTTATGTTTGTTGTGATCAGGGCATTGCTGTAAAAGAGCTATTTGCTTAGTCAAGGTTTCCCTGAATATAGAACGTAATAATAATAAAAAATAAAAATAAAAAACGCAAATTATTCTTATAGTAAGTGAAAATTATAACACTGTCTGGGGACTACAGTATGTTTTAGGTTGCCATAACACCTTTCCTCTTTTTGTGAACTTGGCAACATATTCCTTTGACCCCTGTGCTGACCTCAATGTCTCGACTGCGGGCCACTTCGGTGAAGTTTTCATGCAGCTCCAGCGTTTTGTCCATCTTGTCGTCTGTCATGCAGTAACAACGTAGGCGTCCCTCTCGCGCCTCATTCATCTTTGCAAAAACAACAAACTTGGCCATATATGGGACAGACATCAGCTCCCGGTACAGCAAATTGGCAAAGGTCACTGCTTCTGCCGTGCGTGGACAGTCTGCCAGCCAGAATCTGGCAAAAGGACAAAAGAGAAGGTTGAATTCACATTCAGAGGTGTGCCTAAGTGCGGGGAAGGAAAGCTGACTCACCTTGCAGAAACATTAGTGGTAAAGTTAGCGCAGTTGTTGGCATACATCAGCTTAGTGGTTCCGGTGATGTCCTCCCACTGAGCTGGTGCTGTGCCACCTGACACACAAAAACCACACTGTGTCATTCATGCTCTGATAACCAAGGGAACAGATGCCTACACCTTTTTACAGCACATTTTATGTACGTCCAAAAAAGTATCAAAATAATAGAAAAACTTAGAAATTACTTTACAGAGAAAGCTTGAAACTTCCAAAATGGATCCTACCAATGACACTACACAGGAGGCGCAAGCTGGTGGTATCACCCTCCCCAGCATCCCGAGGACTCTCCCTCCAGGATGGTGGCAAAGGGATCCGCAACCCAATTGGACGGTGAAATTTGCGTCGGCGTGGCTCGATGGTAACCACTGGGCTGAAGGTCGCCTGGTTACCGAGCTGTCGAGTCAGCAGTTCATCAGGGATTGGCTGCGCCTGAGGTGGTGGAGGAAAAGGTTATTAAATAGGAAGCTGTCAGAATGCACAGTTAAAAGGATATGGAGTTGAAGAAGGCTGGGTACATAAAATATGTGAGAGATAAACTCAAGCAGAAACATAATATAAAAGCGGAAATATAGAGTAGGTGATCTAAAAAGAGTAAATAGCAGGAAATAGAAATAAAAAGAAGATACAAAAACAAAAGAGAGCAACACAGAATGCAACAGACATCAAAATCGCAGCCATACTCACACATGCAACCAATTCATATTTTACACCTGACCCAACTCAGATCAGTGCACCATCTCGTCAGTGTGGCTCACAACTTAAATCAGGTAACTGAGGAGTGATGAATGGCTGGATAAAAGGAAAACATAAACAGAGCAGCATAAGGCAAAGCAAAAACTCATGCAATTCCCTTAAATAGCATCAATGCTGTGATAAATCAGTGCTTTGACAGACAATGTGAACAATGTACACTGAGGACAAAAACAAAACTGAAATGTAGAACCCATAATCTGACGTAATCCTTCTGTCGTGAAAAATAAAACTGAGTGGAGGTGTTGTGTGAATAGAGGATTCGGCAGGAGTGTTTGCCAAGTTCCCATATGTGTGTCTGTGGAGGTCTGGATGACTGTCAATCAGGCCAACATTTGCCAGAAGCTCCGGTTTGGCAGGACAGACACCACGTGTTACAAATGCTAAATTAAAAACGGTGCGGTATGGTAAGGCTGAGATACTCCTCAGGTCATGTCACCTAGTTCTTGGTAACAGCATTTGCAGGCAGATGTAAACTTTAAGTCATATCCTAAAGGTCATGACAACTGGATAGATATTTCTACATTTCTCTTATGTAGATAATAATATCAACTTGGATTACTGCTGATGTAGACATCAGGTCAAGTTTTTAGGGAGTGTAAACTTATAAAATAACCTGTAGATCTTAATGTTTTACATCATTAATATTTTAGTCATTTACTATAATAATCCATATCTTAAATTACTGCTGATGGTCTTTATAGTGCTTTAGATTTTTAATACTTTCTTTAGTTGGTTATTGGATATGTATGGTTAGTATGGAAGGTGGACTTGTTGCCGGAGAGGTGCTAGTTCACCTTGAGCAAGGTACTGAACCTTTAACCACTCCCAGGGCGCTGCTATATGGCTGCCCACCATCTCTCACAATTGCATGTCTGTGACTCCTTTGTGTGTGTGTGTGTGGTTGTACTGCATGTAAAACTTGAGTGAAAAAAGAATTTTCCCTCGAGGGATCAATAAAGTATGTATTACGTTTTGTTCTATTCAGTAAAATGTGATTTGATGTTCACTGTGATGAATGAATGTATCTGTCTGAAGTCAGCAGTAAGGTGTACAAATCCACTCTCAGTGACTGATGCCTTCATATGACATATTCAGGCTCATTTGTCAAACAGGCAGAACATCAACTTCAGGACGTGAAATCTGTCAAATCTCAGTGAATGCAGTGAAACAGAATTTACGCAGGTAAGAACACTGGCATAGACTGTTAAGTCCCAGAGTGAGACTCAGCTGCTTTGTAATTCAAACACGTGCCTTGAGTAATTTCTGAAAAGTACCAGATTGTCTCTGTTGTACAAACAAAATAAAAACCCAAGCAATTATGGAAGATCTGCATTTGATCTATCTTGTGTTTTTCGAATATGCAATTGCCTCTCCTCTTCATGATACCTTCTCATTCATATCTCAAGCCCTCTACTTTGTTTGCACTCCAATTTTCGACTCCTCTCCTTACCTGCAGGCCCAATCTCACTTTCTTAGTGACAGCCGTCTCAGGGAAGATGGCCTCGACGTGGGGTACCAACTTAGTGGTCAGCCTGCCACCCTCTGGACCAATCAGATCGCTCTCTTGCTGAACACGGGAGACTACAGCGAAATATAGAGGGAAGTCGGTGGAGATGATTCGACGGATTCTCTTCTTCTCCAGCTCGTCTTGACTCTCCAAGTCTAGACACAGGAAGGAGTGCAGAGGAGGTAAGTTTTTTGTATATTGTTGCACGTGCTCAGGTGAGACAAAGTGTACTTCTGTGTTGTTGTTTAGACAACAAAGTATCCTCTCCCTGTGCCCTTGTTTTGCAACTTCAGGATCATAAATAAGGATTAAGACTGACACATTCTGCAACCGTGCAATGTCTTGCCAAAAGCCATTCATTCACACTGACCTTCATCCATGCCATTCAGAATAGTTTCCAGCACTTCGTCGCCGTAGCGATTGCGATGTTCCTTCCAGACCGAGCCATTTTCACTGCGGAGGACCACAAGCTCACGGTCCCCTCGTGCCAGTGAGGCAAAATGGGGGATTTCTACAATTACAGGCCTGTGAAAGAAAAAAACAAAAAAACCTGCCTTAAAATCTGGTAGTGAATCAGGAGTCAGTCATGTTCTTCTGTTTAACATACAGAGCATCATGGATAAGTTGGATATAAGAGAATAAATAAATCACAAAAATAAACGTAGTAACAAGTAAGATTATACTATTATTTTCAGCATCTCTCTGAGATGTGCAAAATGAACAATGTCCACTAGATGGCATGTTCATCATTAACTTATAACTTATAACAAATGAAACAAGATACACAGAACACATTATTATTATTATTATTATTATTATTATTATCATCATCATCATGATCATCATCTTGCACAAATCCAGTGTAAATCATTCTTACTTGTAGTTTCTGTTTCAGCTGATATGTTAATTATATTTAATAATCTTTAAAACAATTTCATAAATCTTACAATTTAATGATGAGAATATCAAGTATACAATATTGTTGAGCAATTTTATGTTCTATATTCCCTCAACCCTGATTATTATTTGCAAGGACTGCCACATATTGCTAACATAAATTCACATATGAGTATACACAAACACAAAATTATGCAATTTTTACTTGAAACTATTTTAAATCTGTACATGCAGTAAATTCAAAACGCTGTCTCACCCAAGGAACTGCATACTGGATGGCCCTAGGGAGATGATACGGCTTGCTAGCCCCTCCCCCTCCACCAATGGAGGAGGTGTGGTCAGTTTCTGAGGTTTGACCAGACGGCAAGTAATGCGGGTCGGGGCGGTGCACGTTCGAGGAGGAATGATGACGCGCAGGCCATGGTGTCGGCTGCCTCGCATGGAGCCTCCTCGAGCGTCCACCATGAAACTCACCAGGAAGCTGAGAGTCAAACAGTGAAATGAAATGAAAGGTTCAGACGATCACTTCATCATCTTTAAACTTATTATGATCAAGAGGCGGTCAGCATTAAGTAAAACAGGCGCCTGAAATTTTATCAGTCAATACTTGGCTTTACTTTCTGCTGAATGAGACAGTTGTGGTTTTGTTCTGTAGTGTTTTGAATTGATCTGGCTTCTGTCTGAGTGATTCATACATTAGACACCATTACTATGAGGGTGCCCTTTTCATTTGACTGTCTAAATATGGGAGGGGAGAACAGGCCATCTGGAGCAGCCAATACAGGCAGCAAGAATAACACAAAATGATTTCCCATGCTGTGTGATCCTGCATTAGACAGGCAGCTTCATACAGATGTGTGGCAGAGTGACTCTTTCCCCTTAACACCTTTACTTTATATTCTGCTTTTCACAAGCTAACTCATTGTGATGTGCATAAATTATGACTAGGCAGACTTAATGAATGAATATTTTCAAACATTATGAAATTTAAATACCGATGTATGAACAATACGGACACAGTTTATGATCAGCAAGTGACCAACATGCATAATTTATGCATCATTCCATTTGCAGGATAAATTCTGGGTTAAATAATTATAATAAGTAGAAAAAACAGCAAAATATTATATATTATAAAGATTATTTTGGACATTTGCTAGTGCAGTATGAAGTGGGGTGATTGGTGGAGCATCTGTAGCTCAGTCTTAGCCATTGATCATCAATATTGATGTTTTGGGAAGTCATAACTTCAGGGATCATAACAGATGAGGAATGATTCAGCAAAGTGCAGCATTCTCAGTTGTGGAGTTTTTTTCTATGAATTACCATGTCATATAAACATAAAAGTGAGACACCTGTTCTATTCCATTTGCAATACTAGTAATCTCATAGAGTCCAACAAAGTCCATTCTTATTCTTATTCTTGTGTAAAAATAAGGATTAACATTCAGCAAAATGTTTTATTAGCTGACCCAGTGTGAATGGGGCTAGCCACAGGGCTGACGTTGTCTGAAGTCTCTGTAGCCGGACTGCTCGGGATAAGAGAGTCTTCGTCATACTCCTTTGGCAGAGGGATGGGGGTGTGCTGAGGTCAGAGAGGGAGAAGAAATAGACAGACAGTGAAAAATTGAGAGGCAGAAAAATAACGAATGAATGAAAAGATCAAGATTAAGAGACAGACAAAAGCAGCGAGAACAACAGAGAGAAGATAGACAGAGAAAAGGAGAGAGAGAAGGCTTTAACAAAAAAATCCAGCACCAGACAAAAACAGGCGGAGAGTAAACCAGACAGAGATGAGATGATATAATTGAAGACATGGAAAATCAGAAACCAAAGGAAAAGATAAAAATAAACATCTGAATATGTGACTTAATATCCAAAGTATTATTGGATAACAAACAAATGCTTACAACAAACATCATTAGTTAAGCCTACCTGATCCAGTAGTACAGTTTCTGGGGACACACAAGGGATCCTTGGAATAGCAGGAGAATATGGCCTGAGAAAAAGTGAGAATAATGTAAGACAAGAGCTGACTTTTATTCTGAAATACAGACAAAACCGTTTTAACTGTCACCTGCAGCCCCTCCATTTACTAGATGTTACAAACGAATGAGCATGAAAACATGAGCGACAGAGCAACTTACGTGGTACCCATGCCACCTTCAAAGTCTCTCAGGGTTTTCTTTGGGGAGAGGAAGTCATCGTCCTGATCCTTGAAGTCATCAAGCTTCAAATAGCGTGCTCCATCCATCCCGAGCAACTCGTCACCTATGAGCAAAATAAAGAGGTAAGAAAGGTGACAAAAACAAAAAACTGGCAAAGAACAAGTTGCACATAAGGAATTAAGAGAGAAAAGGACAAGACCACGTGAAAACAGGGCAAAATGATGCTGATCTCAACTCTCAAGTTCTTCCACTCAGTCGTCAAATGTGCGTTTCTTAGAAGTACGAAAATCTGCCAAGATTCACCCTCCCCAATGCATTTTGACTTTCTTTCTTTTTTTTTTTATGAGTGACGATATCTTGAACTGTGGTTGACGTCTCCACTCGAATCAAAATAATGTCACTTGGTTCAGTTCTGGATAGATGAAAGCAGTAATCTTTCCCATCCTCAAACCACAGAAAAAAATGGCTACAAAGCAGAGACATTTTAGTCTAAGCAATGGAGTAAAACCAACAACAATCAGAGCCGATGGAAACCAAAGGAGTGAAAGAAGAGGATTGGTAAGACAGTGAATATTAACACAGTTTAGGACACTGCATGGACGGCAAACTGCAAGGCACCTGGTGACAGCTTTTTAGTGAGCATGCCCATTAAAGATGAAATCACATGTGGTGATGGTTGTTTCTGTGTAGGAGAAAATACCTCAATTATTAAAGAGGAATGATATAATGAAATAATAACCATAACAACAAGAGTAAAGTATGACCCACTTCACAAAACAGAGCTGTATACAGACAATTAAACATTCATTAGTACAAGCTGCACAGGTAGACAAAAAATGTTAAAGAAGAAAAAATCAATACAATTAAACAAGTACAACAAGAACAAAATAGATTAAAATGGCACTTGAATGTATAAATTATTTCAAAATTTGTGCCAAAAATTATATTAGATTGAATTCTGAATTTCTCTAGAGCAGAAAGATGACTGCATAAACAACAACTGTGCGTGCTGTTTGCAGGAGAGTGTCACAGCTGGGACACAGCATGTGTGTAATCAGCTTATAGATCAATTAGGCAGTAAATGGTAGGAGCTCATTTTCAAAATGGCTGGATTGGTAGGGAGCTGCTCGTGTTTTAAATGCAGAAATACTGGAGTTCTGTCAGTAATGAGTCCACAAACAGATGTGGATTGAACTCTGGTAAAAGGAAAATGTCGTGACTACATGCTGATGAAAACAGACACATTTGTTTTTAAATAAATCTCGAGCGAGAAAGAGAGAGATGGGAGGAGAGAATAAAGATAGAGAAGATCAAGATAGAGAGGAGTGAACAGTGCTGGAGTTGAGAGCAGAGTCAGAGGAGCTGATCAGAAAAGACAATTAGTGGCACACAGAGAAAATGAGAAAATGCAATTGCAATGAAGGCACAAGTTCACTAGCCACCGGACTGGACAAGCCAGAGATACAGACACAATCCTACCTAAGGTTAGCTGGGCAACCCCTACAAAACAAATGGAAAAGGGTGTTATAAACAGTCATGTACATATTTAAATTCATGGTGGTACTTTGACGTGTCAATGTACCTCCCATACAGTCTTCTTCTACCAAAATAATGAATCAGAGCTGAAAATTAATTATCAAAAGCTGTACAGTTGATGTATTTAACTTAATCAAATTGAAAACTCTACCTTCATCCTCTGAAACATCCAAAATCTCATCTACTGTCTCAGGAAAACTCATCCGGTGCTTCTCTGTAGTGATCTGTGAAGAGCAGGACAAGGATTCAAGAGAAAGGTATGGTGGAGACAGAAGAAGGAGTGGAATGGAAAAGAAAGAGAATATATGGAGAATACAAGTGAGGAGCTGAACTTGATCAAGACAAGACAATCATTTGATTGGACGTCTGAGTCACAGTATGTCAAGGCTACTTCTTTTGCGTATTGGCGTAACCATGTGAACCATGCATGATGTGTTGCTCACCGCGGAGACAGACTCCTCGGTAACCAGTTTCAGCACATCGATGACAGAGATGTAACCCAGACGCTTAGCAATACCCAGGGGAGATGTCCCATTCTATGCAGAGAAAGATGAGAAACATCATGTGAAATATTTCCATAGATCAATTTCAAATAAAAATAAAAAGCATTTTATTCTTTCTACAGTAAGTATTATATAAAGAAGTACACTTTCACAACATCTGCTATTTTGCCCTTCGCTCCTAATCCCTTAGTTGTCTATCAGAATACAGGTATAAAAATACAAATATAGTTTTGTTCAAATTTACAATACAATAATACAATACCTTATTAAAAGAACATGGAGCAATGTGCCCACAAGAAAAAATCCAAATATAAAATAAAGATGTCATTTTGTTTTATTACAGCTACGGTAAAGTGATTTATTTTAATGTGGAATAAGGATATGTTACTGAAGTCAGAAAATATATCTAAAAATATGCAAAAATATAATACAGTATCATCTGCATATAGGGATAAACGGTGACTGAAGACAAGGGGATATTCATATGTATCATATAATAGAATCTCCCTCATCACAGAGGTCAAGTATCTTAATGCTAGGGACAAAAAAACAAGGTAAAATGATACAGGCGATGCACTTGAAGGCACTATTACAGCACACTTTAGTGACCATTTCCCTTTAAAACCCACCCCTTAAGTGAACTGTACTGTGAATTGTGTATTTTATTGAGGTATAATCTCAGAGGCACAGTCTTGTTTTCTTTCTTGCTTGTTTTCACATTATTTATAGAACATGTTTACATTTCCCCAGAGAAATGAGTGTGCGAGTCCTGAGGGAATGCTCAGTGTTCAGAGGAAGATCATCACATGTTACGGTATTCTTAAAGGTGTCTTACCGAAGTAATATCATTGGGCTGGGCTCCGTGTTTCAACAACAGGGTGACAATGTCGGTATGGCCCTGCTGAGCTGCCTGGTGCAGAGGGGTGTAGCCCATCTGGAGAAACAAAGACAAAGGATGGTCAGATGATCAGACAAAAGATGATAATGACCAGTGGTGCTCCAGCCAAGGTGCTCATACACTAAACTAATTGCTGGAGGTTAAACTCTGTTTTGATCAAGCTTTATAGTACTAACACCAAGCATGAAACAAGTAAACAAAACACACAGCAAGTCATCAGGCATATGTGAAGTCATATATAATCATCATATTATACAAATGAGATGAATATAGTTTACCCTTGTCTTGCTATTCACATGGGCCTGCTGCTGCAGAAGGAACTTCACCATCTTTATGTTGCCATAGTGACAGGCCACATGAAGGGGTGTGTAGCCCATCTGAGACAAAAGGGGGGAGAGAGATAGTTGGATGTTGTTCAGTAGCTTCGTTCATGCCTCCTTACAAACAGCTTGGGTGTTGTGTAAACATGCACAGAAAAAAGGCAGCAAAGATTAAATGCACATTTCTTCTCCCATCAACTTTTAACTCGTGTCAGTAATAAAACAACATTCTATCATTTTGTGCACCATTGGAGGTGGTTTAACTTACACGTGAGGCAGCGTATACAGAGGCTCCTTGTTTGACCAATGTGTCAGCGATTCCCACATGACCTTCCTGAGCCACAAGATGCAGAGGAGTCAATCCATTCTGAAAGAAAATAGACAGGACAGGCAATATGCCTTTATAAAACAGCATTTACGAGGTTTATTTACTCTGTTCATCATTTTCATCATCATCAAGCTACGTAAATCAAAATTCATTCCCTTGGAGTGATATGTTTTGATCCATTCTAATATTATACCTTGTTTCCCAGATTCACGTTGGCCTGTTTGGAGATGAGCAGTGCCACAATATCAGGCCGCCCCTCCTGTGAAGCCAGGTGTAGGGGCGTGATGCCTTGGAGGGACTCGGCATTGGGTGTTGCCCCATTCTGCAGCAGACAACTCGCCACCTCCATCTGGTTCTGCTTGGCTGCTATGTGCAGGGGAGTGTAGCCATTCTGAAGCCAGAAACAAGGACATACAGATACAGACAAGACTAGGCAATGCTGTTCTTAACAGTGTTCATGTGTGATTTTAGATTAAAACTTGAATGCTGTCATTAGTGAGTACTTTAGAGCACAAAGATCATATGAGGTAATGTAAGTTACACATGTGTGTCATAATGGTTGACGTGCTGCCTGTGTTAGTTTGTGCACACGCATGTGAGCCTCTTACTCGCGCAGTGCTGTGTGCAGATCCTCCCTTGCTGACCAGAAGTTTAACAACATCCAGGTTGTTGTGATGGACGGCCACATGAAGGGGTGTCAGACCGTTCTGTTAAACAGACATACACATGTACACATATATACAACACACAGGGATAGACAACAACACACAGAAAGACATATATATATGAAACACATACTGTGATAAATCATATCCATGTAGGCTCATCACAGCCTTGTAAAGAGTACATTAGTGTTTTTGTGTACTTCAGGGAGCAGAACTACAGAGAGCACAGATTGTCTCACCTTCCCAGCTGCATTCGGGTTGGCTCCTCTCTCCAGCAGGAGCTCAGCCACGTCTACCTTCCCATATTTAGAGGCCACATGGAGAGGAGTGAAGCCTTTCTGCTCAAAAGAAAACAAAACCAGAAGAGATATTCCATGCTTGTCATTGTTATATATTATACTGAGAAATAGAACTCTGCTTCTCATTAAATATTCATTTTTACTAATACACAACATCAATAAAAGTTAGTCTGTGTGATAGAATTAGAACAAGGATGAGGAGGACATTTATAGAAATCGGACAAAATTAAGCATAAAAATAAATCAGGGAGTGCTCTGGAAAATTACAATGGATGTATTTGCAAGGGACTGTTCTGAAATTCAAATGTCTCAGAAATGACATCAAGTAAGGTTTCCAAGCATAATATACCCCGTTATATTATTGTATACCAATTAAGGCTAAGATTGTGAGCATTAATGATGATGCAACTTCTTCTCTACCTTTGTCATCTTGATCTGCTGTGCTCCAGCATCCAGCAAGATTCGAATAGTGTGGACATGTCCTTCACGTGCAGAGATGTGTAAGGGTGTGTGGCCTGCAGTTGTAGCTGAGTCAGGGTTGGCCTTGTGCTCAAGGAGCAGCTTGACAAGCTCCTTGTGGCCCATGCGGGCCGCACAGTGTAGGGGTGTCTGGTCATCCTGGACACAAGAGGATACGATTTATGCTTAAAAAGGAACATGGTTATTGTTAAGCAGTAGGTAATGGAGTAACACTTTATACTACTACTTATACTACTACTACTACTACTACTACATCTGCTACTGATGTATGCTAACTTTAAGTTTTCTAAAATGTTTCCTGCTGTTTAAAAGGCAGCAATAACCTCCACAAAGCTTGTTTATGGTTGTGATGACTTAAGCAAGACTCAACTCATACCTTAGCCTTAGCGTCCACTTGAGCTGCATTCTGCAGCAGGAACTGAGCGACTTCACAGTGTCCTGCTCTGGAAGCCATGTGAAGGGGAGTCTCTACTTTCTGGTTGTGACAAATACATGTAAAGTCACTCTTTACATGTTACATACATAGTACGTTATTTTTTTTTATTTTTTGAAAATTTTAATTCATTCAGCACTTAATACATATTACTAAACAGTGCTCAGCATTTTATACAGAAAAATACAGATTTATTTGAAATTTTAATTTAGAAAATGTTTTTTTTCCTTTCTTTTTTTTTTTAACTGAGTTTGATTTTTAATTTGGAGCCATCTAAAATCCACCTTGTTCAGTTTTAATGGTTCAGACCAGTCTATTAATTTCATTTATTTAGAAAAAAGTCATGCTTATTATTCAGCAATATCCCTTTTAATGGCACTGGCTTTCTGCGCTGGCAAGAAAGAGGCGTAATTCATCTATGGCTAATTGTTAAATGCTTGACCTACGAAATAAATCTTCCCAAGTAATTTTTATTTTTTTTAATTCAGTGTGGAATTCACTCTCTCCTAAAAAAGTGAACGCAGAGAGAGCTAACTTTTTGTCGTACATCTGAACAAAATATCAATACACTCAACTGGCTATGAAAAACAAAGTTATAAAGGACTTCAGTTGAGCTTTGGGGGTAGAAAAATGGGGTACTCACCACATTGGAAGCATTAGGTGAAGCCCCTCTCTGGAGCAGGTTCTTCACTATGTTAAGATGGCCCATGAATGCTGCTACATGAAGAGGAGTGAGACCAGACTGCAGACACAAACACAGACAGAGTCGAGGCTCAATATCAACTCATTGCAGAGAAGTCAAATGACATCCTACTTCATTAGGCAAATCTTTGGACCGCGGAAGACATCATTAATATTCCCTATTAACAATCAGAAAAATAGAGTTTTTGAAAGATGACCTTAAATCTGCATGCAAGGAGCAGCAAATACAGACACAAAACAAATATATGCTTGCCACAGAAGTTGAGGAATATTTATTAATACCACTTGGCAGAAAACTTTTCATTTTCATACTCTGTCCCTGGTGGTCACATTGTCTCACCTCTGTGACAGCTTCTAGCGAAGCAGAGTGCTTAAGCAGCAGGTCCATGGACCGCATGTGGTTCTTCTTGCAAGCAATATGAAGAGGTGTGAAGCCATTCTGGAAAGAGAGAGAAAACAGTTCACAACTAGACTATACCTGTGTACAGACATGAAGCCTTTTGATCCAACTAAAAGTTTCGAAATGATGTATTTTTCTATCCAGCATTACTTTAATATCACAGTTGTGTCCTTACAGTGATGGTGATTGTTTTATGTGGTGCAAAAGGGGGTGTAAAAGATCAGTTTTTGTGGGTTAGCGAAACAGAAATAAAACTGCACACCTTTAATGAACTTGAATTAAGAAATAAATCATTACAATAGATATAAAACAGTCACAGTGCCATCGTGATTTATTGTTCAAAGTCATTTAAACAAACAAAAAAAACCTACCAGAGCGCGTGCATTGGCTTTGGCTCCCTTGTCCAGTAGGACTTTGGCCATACGATGATGACCACAGTGGGCTGCTACATGAAGAGGGGTTAAATGGTCCAGAGTGATATCATCAATCTCAGCATTGTACTGCAGTAGCTGCCTGACGCAGTCCATGTGATCCCCCTGAGCTGCCATGTGGATGGGGGACAGACCGTTCTGTAAGGAGTGAAAGAATGGGACACAGACGGAGGCAGGAAAAAGTTATGAACAGGAAAAAAAAAGGGAGAGTTGGAGATAGATTTCTCAGTGTTGCCAAGTATTGCCAAAGCCCTGTGTATGCATAGCACTCTGTAGTCAGATTACTTTTACAAGATTCAGATCATGATTCACAATGTCTTAAATCTTTAAAAATAAACCCTGATGATCACTGCTGATTACAAGGATAGATCATGGATAAAAGATAACCACAGGGATCGCAGTATTTCATCTACCTTGGTCTTAGCCTGGATGGGAGCACCATGTTCCAGCAGGATTTCAATGATGCGAACATGACCATTCCTGGCTGCACAGTGGAGAGGAGTTAGCTCATCCTAAGAAGAGATGAGTCAGAAAGACACAGAGTGAGAGAGAAAAATTGGATAATTGGAAATGTGTTAAACGACATAAGAGAAAGAAAGAGGAAGTGTTAAACATGCAAAAAAATGCCAAAGTGGAGTGGAGCTGGGCGGTACAGTACCTTGGTTTTGGCATCGATCTGTGCACCTCTGTCCAGCAGTAGTCTGACCATCATCACATTGCCCCTCCTGGAGGCTATATGAAGGGGTGTGATGCCATTCTACAGAAGCAGAGATGTAAGTCAGCAGTATTAATCATCACTGTTGTAATCATTGCACACTGCAATATGACAAGCCAAAAATAAAGTGAAAAAGAACAAAATGTATAGGTGGTATCTAAGAGGCATTTCTTTTTATTGTTCTCTCAACACATGATGTGAACTGACCTTGGGGGTGAAGTTTACATTGGCTCCTCTGTTCAGCAGCAGCTGGGCTACGCTCATATTCTCGTAGTGGGCTGCAATATGAAGAGGTGTGAAACCAGTCTACAGAGAAACAGACACAATGGGAGAAATGCAAGAAGAAAAGTGTAAATAAGGACAACTACAATCTATTTATATCACCTGGAAAACAAGGCTACATCAACATGCAAAACACAGAATAAATAAAAGTTCAGGTTAGAGTTGAAAAGAACAAACACTAGATTTTTTAAGATTTCATATTTCATCATAGTTTTAAAGATTAGTGTTTGCTCTCATGGAAGGTGCATTCTAACTGTAACATCATACTTCTGCTTCTTTTGGCTCGTTGTATTATCTGAGTACACAAAGAAAGATTTCTGAACATATTTGAGTGTGCAGATGCTTTTCTTCATTAAGTTTGATAGTAGACTGAGTAAATCATTACACACATAGCCTCACAGTGTGTGTATACCTTGCTGAGAACATCAGCGTTGGGGTCATTCTGCAGAAGCACTGCGGCTGTGCGTGTGTCGTCATTTCGTGCAGCGATGTGCAGTGCCGGGAGTCGAACCTTGCCCTTGGTGCCATAGTTGATGAGCAGTGCCACAACGTTTTCGTGCCCTTGCTGGAGGGCTACTGCCAACGGAGTGAAGCCATCCTGAGAGAGGGACAATGAGTGAAAGAGATGATGAGATGACAGAAAAGGCAGAGGAGGTAGGAAGGTCAAGGAAAGGCAGGAGTGAGAAATTAATCAATAAAATATGCTGTTGCTTTATTTTTTTTTCTTGGCATGAAAACAATCTTTATTTACACACATAATATGTGTAATCAGAAGTTTTCCATTATCAAAGATGAAAAATGTCAAAATACCCTTGATACATGACATGGAACCTAGGAATGGGACTCGTGTTCCTTAGAAAATAATCCCATAATGTTTGTTCATAATTCTAGCTAATGACAGCTTTGACATTTACAGGCAATTTGTTTCCAGAAAATAAGGTTAAGGATTTTAGGTGTCAGAAAATGCCAAATTTCTTTTTTACGATGTAACACATTCCTAACCAACAACTTTTCTGCAGTAAACACATCAGTACAGTAAACACATCATAGTGTCTCACTGTATTTTTCATGCAATGTGTGACAGCACACAAACACATTGGACGTTTCAGGAGCTAATTACTAATCGTCAGTATTAGTAATTCGTCAGACAACTTCAGACAAAATCACAATCAAAATGGCCAGTTTGAGGAGACACATACCTCGGTTGGGAGACTCTGATTGGCTCCATTCTCGAGCAGGAATTTGACCACCTCTAAATGATTCTCCTGTGCTGCCATGTAGAGAGGACTGAACCCTTTCTGTTACGGCACAAACAAATAACAATATATAATATAAACATAAAACATATGGACAACTCTCTAGCAAGTGTGTTACATATACAAGCACAGAAATACACAAATGCATGCGCACACAGACTTCCACTCCTGGACAGTGTGCAGTGACTCACATGTGACTGGGCATTAACGTTGGCACCATAGTTGACAAGCTCAGCCACAACTTTCTCCTGCCCTGCCAACGCTGCGATATGGAGAGCTGTGTTCCCTTTCTGGAGGTCAAACATGCACACACACACACACACAGTTTCATACACAAACGCATAAAACCACACCGAAATATTGAGAGAGAGAGGAAAAGAAGATTAAAGAAAATATTGCAACCTTATGGCCTAAATCTCTACACTGAATTATATTATAGCTTATTATAGCTCATGTATTGTATTCCGTATATAAAGGTAAAAACTGTGACAGTGAAAGCAGCACAATTTTGTTCATATTTCCATTTAGAGGCAAAACAGTGTAGACATTAAACAAAAGCTGTCAATATAAAATAAGTATACTAAATATTGTTTTAGCCTCATACAAACTTTGAGGAATCATTGCACATAAAAAGTAAAACATCACTTTATTTTAAAGGAACACTGATTGCTTTAACTTGTTCCTCAAACTTTAAAAAGTTCTTGTAGGTATGTGAGTTCAGCTCAGAGAGACTTGCTACAGTGGTTTCTACAGTTGCAGTCCAGTTGAATTAGCGTTGAGCTAAGATAAAGCTAAGAAAGATGTTGGGAAGGTGTGACAGTTAATGTGTTTTATTTACTTCAGTTCAGCATGAAATGCTGTTTTACATTAGTAAGCACACAGAGAGAACACAGTACCTTGGTAGTGGCTTCCAGCTCAATGCCCGCGTGTAGCAGCTCCAGGACCATTTTAACGTGACCTTCTTTAGAGGCTAGGTGTAACCCGTTGAGACCATTCTTAAAGAGAAAAGAAAGAGTTTTAGTCCCATTAGAATTAGAAGAAACATATGATGCAATATCCTCTTAGCTATCATCAACTCTTTAAATGTACTACTGGATGTTTTAACTGGTTATGAAACCATTTCAGTTTAGGACTGATGTGTCTTTATGCATAAACAAACAAGGCCACCAGAGGATTGTCTGTTTCTCTATAATTATTCTTAATTTAAGTCTCCCCTTGAAATCAATCAAAAGAGGCAGTAAAAACACTACCGCTTTTATCCACAGGGGCTGCCAGAATCAAATAAATGAAAGGTCCTTGTTGGGGCTTTAAAGAATTATTCATTTATAGTAATAAAGGATTTAACTTTTGATTAAACATAGGATTATCGGTCTCTTTAAGCTTCAGCAATAGTGTAATAATCCTGTTAATAACCAGGATTATTATAATCACACATTAAATGAAATGTGATACCACATCTCTCAGGACAACTTAATGAGTTAATCTGTGGTCTAGCGAGTTAATGTAATAATATACACACGTGAAACAACACATTCTATCGTAAATCAATTCATGCAACAGATCTGTGCAAAGATCTCTCAGAAATCTCTATACATCCATGCTGAGGCCATCTTTGGCTACCTTGGCCTTGTCCTCTCTTTGGCTGATCAGTGTGCTCTTTGCCACAACCACTGACATAATGTACTTTACTGCCAAAATGTGCTATTAGTGCAGTGGCCTGAGAAACTGGGCTGTTATGTGTTCTGAACCCCGTCAAACTCCCAAGTTCATATTCCATCTGTTTAAAGCAAAATTACTGATGGTTACTGAGGGAGAATGAGAAAAACACACACTGTATCATTCAGTCTCATTCCCCTGTGAGCACTGCAACATACGCATGCCTCTCGAGCTGTGCAGAGAATCACTCGTCTACTTACTGTACCTCAGTTCTGACAAAATGAACAACCTGATGACACTGATGAGCAAGGAAAAGGACTGGGCAGGGCAGTCTCAACATTGTCTGATTGTGTTTCTGGCTAGCTGACCACATATTTTATTAGTAGTGTTGCTGAGCTGCAACCAGCCTGCTGTAACCAATCTGACCACCAGGAGTCTCCGTTATCCACGCCGCTCTCAGCCTTCCCATGATACTGCGGTGTCACTCAATTCAAATGGGTAACACAGCCTCTCAGCGAGCATGCGCAGAGTGCTGGGAAACAAACTGTGTATCAGTGGCACTTACACACACTGTTAAATGCAGTGTGTGAACGTCTGCTGTGCGCACATGGGACTAAAGCAAATACACAGTGAGACTCAGTTTTGTTTTTAACACAGAAACAACACCTTCAATGCCCGTTAACACCCCCATTCGCAAACACCTACATCTGTGAATTATGTGCATTTCTGCATACTCAGTGACACAGACAACAGCACAACAATGCAAGGTAGTTAGATACCTCGATAAAGAGAGAGAGAGAGAGAGCAAGAGATCAAGCCTGCAGGATTGTTAGCTATAACAAGGACAGGTTATTGCTGCAGACTCACATAAATCACATACAAAAATACCATCTCTGCCCTTGCCTCAGTCCACAGTAAGAAGCCATCAATAGAATCGTAAACAAGAAATCCAAAAGAAGCGAAAACTGCACGAGGAAATAATTCATATTTGAAAATCGCATTTAGAGCTTTTAGGAATAGAACTGATCTCGTTGTTGGTATGAAATGCAATTATCGCACATCACATCAACAGTAATTATTTAGCTGATTACAATCTTCAAGGATGTTTCAATAGTCATCTATCTTCTGTATCTCTTCTCTCTCTCTGCTGCATGTGTGTGTGTGTGTGTGTGTGTGTGTGTTGCTTGCATCAACATAAACTGAGGAATCCTTAATGCCCATCTCGCTGACAGTGTTTTGTCTGTGTATGAAAGCACTTGTCCATCCATTCACCAAACATCACTCCCACTCCACAGTGGTCCTTACCACAACAACTCACTGACAAGCTAGTGTTTGTGTCCCAACCACGCACATTCAGACTTTCACATTCGTTTCTCATCTCAGCTCATGTCATTTTGTTAAGTTTTTGGTCATGATGTAACAAGGTGCAAGAAAGTGGACGGTACAGATGAAGATTGAGGGGACTATAATCTAATATGTTTAATTATTTACGCGCACCACTTTACACAAAGATAGAGAGGGAATCAGGAGGTCTAGGAGTCGTGAATTTTTAATTTTCTTTTTGGTCTTTTATTTGACACACTTTGCTAAGACTGCAGAATGGTATTCCACTGAGAATATAGGGACATTACGTGGTGCATTCAAGTCCAGCTTCAAGTTCATTTAAAGACTTGAAATTTTGTTCTTCCTTAGAGCCTTAGTCTGTTCATAAACCATGACCTTCTTACTCGGGGAAAGCCTACTTTCCCACAGAAGGGTGACAAGAGGTTCCATACTCTCACAGACCAAACCTTTTTGATATGTCTTTATTTATTTTTATTTACAATTAAATTCTTCATTCTATGAAGTTCTATGTTTATGAACTCTCTTGGCCGATAGAACAAGCCACTTACCCAGTGGATGGCAAATTTATTGCAGAGTGTGTTAGTAAAGGTATCCAAACAATTATTTACAGTAATGTACCAACATAATGACATAAGTAAATGCAGATATTTACCAAAGTTCGAACTGATACCAAACTCTCTTCCAGAAATACTGAACATTACTTGATGCACTCTAAATATATTTACATATTCTACCACTCAGCAAATTAATTTCTTGAGAACAATTTGAAGATTTGGATTTGGGAAAGTTCTTTATCTTTGAATTTTGTTATCCAGATTATGTCATGCATCTTTGCTAACATTATCCAACATTTTGCTTAACACTGTGCCTAATGCCCAGTAGTCCTCACATGTACTGTATTACCCCAAAGGCAGTGGTCTTTCAGCCAGCCAGAAGGCATAACCTTTTCCAATGTGCTGCACCTGGTTAATGAATGTAAGAACTGGAACTGGTGGTTTCATGAAAAAGACTTACGAAGTATAATGATTTTCTGCTCTCCTGTAGTACATAAAAGATATAATTTACCTGCACCGTTGGAAATTTCTCCTGAGAAACATTAACAACTAAAGCAATAAAGTTCTCTTGCCTTGATCTGCTGCTACTGGGTGCATGAGTTCAGCATTACTCTTTTTTTTTTATTACACTGACAATTGTACTGCCTCAACAGCTAACTTGTGTAATGTATGCAAGACTTATTTTTTATTAATGCAGAGTAATATTTCTCTGTTAATGTTCAAGATTATTGTATTCACATTAAATTCTCTTTTCACTTTCATAGCTCTGACTTTTTCAGAATGGATTCAGACTCCTCCAGAGAGCATGTACTTGTTGCATCAAGCCATTACTTCTGTGTAAGCTCAGCTGGTAGTTTTTGTAGTACTGTGACTAGTAAATAAACACTGTAATTGATTTTAATGAGCCCTGATTTAATTTGCTGTGTTGTTAAATGAAATCTGTGGGTGGCATCTTTTCTTTTACTCCCACATGTACACAAACAGCTTTTTGAGGACTTGTTTTGGTGAGTCTCAATGAAACTTACTTGATTAGCGGTGTCAATGTTGATTCCATTCTTGATGTGATCCAGAGCCTTGTCCAGGTTCCCTGAACGAGCTGCACGCAGAAAGCTGGTGGCTGCATCGGCCTGCAATGAAGAAAGGGGAGAACTGTCACAAAGGAGGAGGAGAGTGTACACATAAATACATACGGACGCTATTTTTCATACGGACATGTAATATAGAGATGCTTTTTGAAGAAGAGACATTCATTTCTCCACTAGGAGTGAAAAGATAAAAACAGAACATAAATTGCACATCTACAACACAAACAGCTCTGAAAAATAGACAAATGCAATAACACAACACTTGCTCAACATCAATTGTTCCTCCCAAATTATCCACAAGTTCTTCATATCAGGATGCAGTTGCACTAAAAGCTCAAGTTGGGTTACACATTTAAATCCATTACAATAATGTAACACTTTAAGACAAGACACAAGGCTGTATGTAGGAAATATGATACTACATTCATTGGCTCTTCTGCCCCTCTCTAAGAGGCTAAAAATGTCAGACTCCGTACAGTCAAGCTTCGCCCACACTGTGAGTTTGGCAGGCGTTCATAGCTGAGCACGCTTCGCCACGAGCTGCGCTGTCTGCCCGTCTGATCTCAGAGGAAAAGCTCCTGCGGTTTGTGTCTGTGGTGTGTGTGTTGGCGTTTGTATGCCCACCCCCGTATTCATTCATCAGACAATAGAGTAATGTGGCTGACCTGCACGAGATGTTTTCAATGCCCCGAAGAGAAAATACTGTGCACTGTTCTGCACTCTTGATCCTCTCTACGCCCCTGTCACTGGTGTAGTGATGTATCTATTTGAGCTCTTATTCTCAAGTGGTTTAATCACTGTTGAAACTGAATTGCTAAAAGATATCTCCCTTTTTCTTCTTCTTCTTCTTCTCCTCTCCTCACATTACAGATGCGTCAGGAGTTGATGTTCTTGTGTTTCTGTGAACTATGCACTGCATTAGGTTTTATCTAACAAACAAATAAGATTATTTCATCTTCCACAGCCTCCTTCCCATGCACCACTCCTTTTTTCCCTTCAGCTCCTTGTTTTTCCCTTTCAATTTATTCCTATTATAATGATTAGTATTATTAACCTCTCAGGATCTCAGACAAACTCTTAAATTCAATCTCAAAGTGACTATTAAGAAATTATTTTCTTCACTTTGCATTGACTGCTCACATTCTATGTCTGTCTCCCTGTTAAAAAAAACAACAAAGAAAACAAATGTGTCATCCTTCTAATAAACCATTTCTCAATTTTTGAAGCCAGTGTAGGAGTGAATAGAAAGCTCTGTGGCTGGTGTTCCATAAAAAAAGTATATTTATATATATTTCAAATATTTCACACATTTGGTTGATATTCAATAGTATCATTTAATGTGTTTGACTCTATTTTGTCTTGTATCTGACCACTAAGTGTCTTGATAGTTTTATGATTGAATATGAGAGGTAGACATAACTGGAGACTGACAAGAGTCTCTTCAATTTAACAGCCCAACATCTGGGGGTGATGCAGTGTTTCTTATATTTCAGATTCTACAGTGATGTGTCTGTGCTATGATGTGTTCATGATATGTTCTGTATTACTGAGCACAGCCTCCACCTGCAGCCCCTCTCCTCCTCCCTATGACTCCACCACTGCTGCTTCATGAACCAGTTCTCTATGTGCATTTATCATCTGCAATGTTTGTTAATGAGTGCTCGTCTTTATGTCTGTGTGTGTGTGTGTGTGTGTGTACTGAGGCAACAGCAGCATGAGCCATGTGCTGACCACATTTAGCAGAAAATGAAAAATCTTGCAGCACCTTCTGGAAACTCATTCTATACCAGTTTGTGTTGCTCTCAGGCTGGAATCCATTTTCTTTCAAGCTTTTCTTCTCCCTCTTATTTTTATTTTTTTTACTGCTGCCTCCATCTTTCCTTTCCTTCTATCCATCACAGAGATAAGAGCTGTACATCCAATCCTGGCAGTTCTGCTACTTTATTTATGATCATGGTGCCCGTTTACACCAAATAATCAGATTACTGAAACCTCTCACTATGCATCACTCAATACTGTAGAAATGATCCCTGCCGCTCCCATTTTGGCCATTTCCTATCTTCCGCTGGCTCACTTTATTTCCACACTTTTATTAATACCATCACCATATTTAACTCGCTTTAATAGCTAAATAAACTAAGATGTTTGCATGTAGTCACAATGCATGTATTTTCTTCTTTCTTTTGTTGTTTTCATTCTCATCACTTAATTTATTTTCTTGTTTCGAGCATCTCACAGGTGCCTCATATCAAACAGCTTCAAATGACCCTCAGTAGGGTATTTGAAAGGGTGTTAAAGTGAATGATTACAGTACATATCACTGTAATTCAGAAACCGGTAACAACAATCCTATTTAGGACCTGTATGTAGTTCAATCTTTATTTACTCTTTTCAAATATACTTGGGGGGTTTCGTGGGTGTTCAAATATTTTTGATGTGATCTTTGGTCCAACAGGACTCTTCACGTGGACAAGAAAAGTGTGTCACACTACACTACTGCCTCAGGTGATTGTTGTAATTAAGGATTTCTTATCTCCTGTGTGTAAAACAGGGGAAACACTGATTGTTTATCAAGCCATTTCACAACCAGTAAGCCTATATAAGGTGCTGCTGTGCAGGGCTTTTCACTTCCCTCTTAATAGACACTGTTTACCTCAGAAAACCTCTGGTAAGGAAGTGTAACATGCTTACTGATTAGATATCAAACTATCATTTCAGGGGCAACACCGTACCGTACACGATACAAAAAATGTCCATTAACAAAAAATAACCAAGGTCAATCTGCAGTTTGTGACCAAAGCTTATTTCCATTTTCCAATCTGTGTTAAGAATATGATGACATGATTTTACAGATACAGACTGACTCACATCAATAAAATAGAAACACATATATACATACAGTACATATATACAGTAACATATATGAACACAGCTTTACTAAAGAGAACAGCACATCCGACAAGTCGATACCATTAAGACACAGAAGAGAAAAGGTTGAGACACAACAGCACTGGAAATACGTGACTAGAGAGTTGCCAGCAAGGCCGCAACGACACAACACTTTTCCTGAACACAATGATTACAAGGACGTGAAAAGAAGTGACAGCAACACACAACCACAGAACGAAAGAGGTCAGGCTACCAGTTTTAAAATCTGACTTTTAACAGAGAAAGAAAATCTGCCAATGAGGTCAGTTTAAACCGCAGTATTAAAAACCTTTTAAAGCCAATAATACTGACCTGATGGACAAGTCAGCGCTGAACCACATGAGCCTAGAAGACAACACACACCGGCCACAGCAAAACAAAACCAGACGTTTAATGGTACACATACAAACAGAAAACAGCAACATGTAAACTGACTGAAATGGGGTAACAGGTGTCAATTCAGAATGTACTTAGCATCACCAAGATCTTGACTTGGAGGTTAGAAATCAAACTGCACTCTGTGTTGGAGTTACAGGTGTGCAGCAATGTTTTGTAGAATCTATCCGACATGACTTGAGGTACAAGGACGAGGTGATGTACCAAAGTTTTATTCACATTACATTAAGTCACATCTGCCAACTTCCTTTTGTTTCTCCGGAAGTTACAGCAACTAAAGGGGATAAAGGGGATATGATGCTATGGCCAAGCAACCATTACGTTAAATAGAATAACATATTTATCTGGGTTTGAACATTGAGTACAAGTGTACTCAACAAGCTACATAGGTCTCTTTAATATAGAAATGTTACATATTATAGTATCAGTGATTATTTTTTATCAACAGGCCAGATTTTAGCGAAACAGAATTTCAACATGCACATATATACAACATTAGCATATATTTCAAATGTAATGAAAAGTTAAAATAACAGTAGAGAATATGTAGAATCAGTGTGACATACATCTCAAATTTCATTTGTGTTCCTTGATCTCCTTGTTGTGCCTTGTGTGTTAGCTTATCATTGCTGTGTGTTATCGTAGCTCTCTCACACAAACGGAGATCTGATTAAATATCCTCACAGTGAAACACAGACTCATATTTTAAGCAGGGCCAAAAAAAAAATCATGTAGACACCGAGAGAAGCCAGTAGAGGCAGAGACCTCAGATACTAATTCCAAAGCAGAGAATACTGAAGCAAACAGCCAATAACCACGTGCACGTGTGGAAATTAAAGGCAAAAAGGTTAAAGCAGCTGAATTCAGGTTTGATATTTATTGCATTTTTGCCAGGGCCCTTCAATAATTCACACCCACACAAACAATAAGTATAAAAGTGCTGAACAAGTGCCAGAAACTCTGTGAAAATTTGATAGAAACCGATCTTACAAGCTGAGTAAAACCTCATCCCATCTAAAAACATATTAAGGCATTGAGTCACACAGAGAAGAACCTAATTAGATCAAACTATGAGCTGTTATATAAGCTGTGGTACATCCATGTGACTGATTTAATGATCCGGGGAAGAGTAATGTAAAGATTTGTTACAGAATATTCCTTCCCAACATCCACTGCTGTTCCCTGTGACAAGTGGTCAGGACTTTAGGAGAGGGGAATATACACACATTCAAGCTCTGAACATCACAAACTCCCTGTCCCGGGAGCATTTGAGGGTTTTCTGTACTGCGGCTCTTCTCTGACTGAAGTCATTGGCAGAACATTGAACATGTGTACTTATTGTAGTGACAGCTCCTGTCACTTCTGATTTGGAAATGAATCCTTGTGTCACTTCAAGTTGGGACGAATTCTCACAGTTCAACATACATCTCATCTCCTTCACAGTCTAATTTGATAGATGTAAAAATACCTACAACTAACTTAAGGTGGTTACAATACCAAAACCTTAAACTTCAACACAAGTATACTGGTATAATTCCCTTCGAGGGATCAATAAAGTATCTATTCAATGCTCAATATCTTTTCGATACTAAAGCAGGTTATTCTTTTTTCTCCCTTATCGCTTCATTTACACGACCTTGGTTTAAATCAGATTTTTTCGTACTTCGATGGTACCTGATACAATCGAATAATAATAATGTATCATTTTAAATATTGGTATTGAAAAAGTATTGAAGTATCAATGCTACTACAATACTATTACTTATATAGTATGTTACAATGGAAACAAATTATTATTTTTATTAAATCAGCAGTAAAGTTATATAACCAGATCAAAGTTGTGTTTAAAAATAGAAACACAGAATGCATTATTTGATTTTTGCTGGCTTGAATGACATTGACTTGGCCCCGTTTATGATATAACTAGTATTTACTGTATATTCTGTATGAACCTTTTTTGTCATTGTTTACATAAGTCATCACCATCGCTGCAGGTTTCTGTTTTTCTGCATTGTTAATTTTCATTCTTTGACCTTAAAAAAAAATGTAACCTGCTACTCTAGTACAACTAACAAGAAGCTCCACTGAAACAAAGAGATTATGACTAAAATGCACGTATATAAATATATATTTCTAATTGTTTCATTGTCTGTAGCAGCAGTCACAGTTTCACTTTGTAAAATCATTAAGAAGCTGAAGAGAGGAAGGAAGAAAAGATGAGCGAGATGTAAACAGCGAAGAGAAAAATGAAAGAAATAAGAAAGACCACTAAAAATGCCTTTTTATCCTGACAACCATCCGACTGTCAGAGCATTCCATCTCTACAGAGAGATTTAGCTAGTGTGTAGTACTCTGTTGTCTTATGAAGTGAACTGATGCAGTGTATTTTGGGTGTATTATGATGAATACTAGTGGACAGTCACAGATTACAAGTGTAGATGGAAAAATGGTGGCCATTTGTCATTGTGAGCATTAACGACAAATTCATTCACATAATGCTAAAAAAACAATGCAGACGTAACAAATTACCTACAGACACACACTCACATAAACACACAAACAAAATGACACTAAAAAGATATGCCACAGTGTGTTAGTGTTGGCACCAACAGGGAGGGAGATGGATCACCGTAGTGAACCCTCATGGGTTTAAACACAGACCCACTTCTACTGCAAAAGACAGATTCTCAAGCAAACTCATGAAATAGGGGCACACACAGAATATATTATATATCATACTACCAATGCACAACGCTATGGTACGCCTGATTTGCAGGCTCTGACAACAAGTACAAAAAATGAAAACACAGATGTGTATAAATACACGAGTATCCATGAGTTCATTTAGGTGTGTCAATAAACATACACAGCAACACTGTTTAAAGAAGCCACATCTTGCATTTTGTCCAGAGTACCAAAAGTGCACATGTTTTGATCACAGGCTGTTCTGGTGGGACATCAACCACAAACCCAGAGTGTTAATGACATCCTCCATGACAGATGCACAGAGAAAGAAACCTCTAAACCTGGCTGCTGAAACTTGCCCTGTGCAACACAGGGACACATTATAACAAGTCACCCAATTTATCGCATCTAATATTACTGGCACAGTTTTTTCCCCACTCGGTTCCACAGCTCTTCAAGCCATTCCCCAATTCCCTCGACTTAGGCTTCCAAGTGTAAAATATTACCTTGACAGGGAGACCCAGAGTTAATGAAAAACCTGATCAGTATAATCACAATGAAACACCTGATCTCGACCACAGCTACTTCAATATACTACACCCTCTATCTTATCCTGAGACCCTCAGATCAGATGTCATCCTCCATAAATGAAAGGACAAAACACAAGCTCACCTTTAAGTACACACACTGAAAACACAAAACTCAGAACCCAACCAGAAAATACACAGCGAACAATGAAAGAAACAAACTAATACAATACAGTAACATAAAACAAGAAGCATCAGATTCCTCAAAATAAGTATTCATTTGGGTGTAAAATACTGTAGGCTCGATTCATAAAGCAGTTGCTATAGTTTTATATTTCCACCCAGTGTAGTGGAGATAATTTCAAGAGCATATCTATGCCTGGCAAGATGAAGTCATAGCCCTGAGAATGAAAAATCAATAGAGGCCAGCAGCCTCTACAAAGTGGGAGTTATCCAATATGGATGGATGGATGGATGGAATTAAACAACATTTAATTAGATTTAATAGTGATTACTATTTTTTCAGTGCCTATTGATTGCTTATTGTAATATAAAGCAAAATGTGATACTTAAATATATTCAAATAATAATAAAATACATTTTCTTCTTAAGAGAGACCTGTAATGTATCTTTTTGATGCTCTCCGGATTGTACAAAGAAAGACTGTTTGCCTGTGACTTAGATCTAACAAGCAGTGAGCTGTCAGATGAGCCTACATGCCTAACGGCACGAGACGTTAACATGAAAAAGTTTGATGTTTTGTGCGGTTTTCTCCAAATACACACACCAATCTCTTGGTGGTTTCAACTCTGAGGTGCAGTATATAATCGTGATGACAAACCAGTTAACGGTTAACCAGTCCAGCATATATTTTTGTGCAACTGACTCCATGTCTAAAAAAAAACTGTTCATCTGAAGTTCATCTGTGCTTTGTCTTAAAAATAAAGCCTGAACAAAAGATTAAATGATTTGTTAAGATGAACATATTTTGCAGCGCACTAAAATTCTTCTTTCCTCACGAAACAATGATAAGACACATCAAAACGAGGATCTTCCTGTTGTCTTCTCCTTCCTGGTGCTAAAACAGAGCATCTGAAATATTTATAGCTTCTGTCAGGCCACTGCTTCTGCACTCCATTACAATCAGAGCATGCTTTTCCTTAGTTCTATGTCTTGATGTCGGCATGCACACGCACACTATTTGCTTGTATTTGTGTAATTATTGATTTGTAGGTTTAGATTCCATCATGTCTGAGACACAAATATAAGGACAATACTAGCAATGTACACACAAGTGCTTACAAACAAGATCACATACAAAGAAACTGTGAGAGGTTGATAATAGTTTATACAACTACTGCCACACACACATTAACAAGCACTTTCTACATATGTGCGTGTTTAATATTATATGACTTGCTTTATGCCTTGATGATGGCAAACAGGGACAAAATATAATTAATGCATAATGATATTTGGTATCAATAACAATGTTAAAAAATGTCTTGTGTCAGAAGAGCATCAAACGATTGAAAAAGACATGGTACAAAGATGACCATATTGGAATAATCAGCATGGAATGTAAAGTAAAGTTTTGAATCTCTTGGTTTTTAGTGTGAAGCAGCCTAAAAGAAACACTGTTACTTCCCCGTCTGAGCTACATTATTTATTATTCTTCCATTTAACGTTCTCAGTCCAAAGCCTTACTTTATAATCCACTATCTCTTAAGAATAATCACACATGTATGGCACACACACACATGCAAAGGGAAAGAAATACACCTTTTTACTGACATTGCCTTTCGAAGGTCTGACCAGGTGACAGGAGAATTTTACTTCACTACTCACTTTGTGTTTGAACTTTTCTTCCCACAGCACAGAAAAGAAAAGAGACAAGAGAGAGAGACAATAAAGAAATGTGACAGGGTGAAGCAGCCCTGAACTCCTGAATTCACAAGCACTCCTTCATTTGCTCATCTACACATCATATCCATGCATTTCATGTCATTATTTTCTCTCTCTCTCTCGCTCTCTCTCTCCATAAACTTTCAATATTTATGAGCACTGCAGAAACACTACTGAAAAAGCATGCTGGCTAAAGCGGTCCCTCAGCGTCTGTTCATGACGTCACAACTCTGTGCTGACACTCTGGAGTCTGGACTCCCTGCCCCATCTCAGTTTCCGAATCTAAAGTCAAGCAGATATCTGAGACTGCATTTGAATATACAGGATGATATTGAATTACTCCAGTAAAAAAAGGCTTAGAGGGTGCAAAATGTCCTTAATCTTCACGTGACATTGTACTCAGTTCTGTGTTTTTTGGACTGCAGATGTCCAACATCAGATTCCAGTGTGAACTGGTGACGGTCTTACACTAAATAACACAGCGCTGTCTTACAGAAGTAAACATATAGGAGGAGAAAGAGATGGGTACTTATGTACGGAGGTGTGTGTGAACACAGGGTCGGAGCAAATGCATCGATCACGATCAACCCCACAAGTTTTACTTGTACAGAAGTGTCACCCCACATATATGACTCCAGCACATAAATGTTTTGAAGCTGCCTGCGATGCACTTAGCCATCAGGCACATCCTTCCCTTTTTGGGAAGGAGGCATGTACTTGTTCGGTCAGACAACACCTCAACTGTTTATCATGTGAACCACCAAGGGGGAACCAGGTCCAGGCATTCCCTACGGGAGGCTCAGAGGCTCCTTCACTGGGCCTCGCCTCACCTTGCAAGTCTTGCAAGCTGCAGACATGCTTTCCTGCAAAAGGCCTCCTCCGGGGAGTGGAGGCTGGACCCCACGGTGGTTCAGATGGTATTGGAGAGGTTCGGCAGAGCGGATGTCAACCTATTCGCCTCAGCGGCATCAACACATTGCCCGCTGTGGTTTTCCCTCCGGAACCGACCAGCAATCATTCAGTGTTACTGGTGGCTCCCTTCTGGCCTGGGACAATATGGTTTCCTCTTCTCCGTCGGCTTCTCAACAGGGTACCTTGGCCCCTGCCACTGAGGCAGGATCTCCTGTCACAGTTGGGGGGGGGCATTTGGCATCCTCACCCGGAGCGCCTCCAGTTGCATGTCAATGACTCATTAATATTTTTTTGTGATCAGACTGTTGTCCAGACCATAGTCAGTGCTCGTGCATCTTCGACTAGACTGCTGTATGCCAACAGGTGGAAACTCTTCGCTAGTTGGTGTGGCAGTCAGAATGTGGACCCAAAGCATTGCTCTGTACCTGTACTGCTCAAATACCTGCAGACATTGCTGGATAAAGGGCTCTCTGCCTCTACTATAAAGGTGTATGTTGCTGCTCTCCGATTACGGCCTCCACATGCTGTTCGGGTGCCTGTCATCCTGGAGGCCCTGTGTTCTCCTCCATTTGAGCCCCTGGAACATGCTGACCTCAGGTGGCTGTCTTGCAAGACTGCCTTTCTTCTTGCTGTTACATCTGCGAAGCAGGTTGGTGAGCTTCATGCCATGTAGGAGACGATCTCTGGGTGCCTGCCCCTTTATCAGGTTACTTATGTCACCCAGGTCACATGGCTTTGTTGGTATCATGTCTCGATCATGCGTGTGATGCTTATCCAGGTATTTCATACCGTCTCCAGAATTCATAGAACCTTAGTTAGATCTGTAACTCTCGATTTCAGCTGTAACTGATCACCTGAAACATGATGGGAATGACCTTAAATGTGTGCTGACACAAGGAAGCGGTGTGCTTCTCACTTTTTATAGCTTTTAAAATCCTCATTTGGAACACCAGATGGTTCAGAAAGAGGTGGTGAGGCTGAATGCTGTGGTCTTATGCTGGATTAGGTTTGCTGGTGCAACTGTTACTGCCACACTGAAAATCTAATTCTCTTCTTTGAAAGCAAAACTTCAACATTTTAGGAAATAGCATAATATAACATTATAGTGTAAAAACGATAATTTGCCATTTTACAGATCTTTACAATATGTGCTGGACTACTTCTTTGATCTGGAGGAGAGACTCCAGGTAGTTATTGTTCACAGCCAATAAATGGTGCATGAATGATGATGTATGTTATGTCTATGTCATTTTTATACATCATTTTGTGTATGAATTAAATAAACAAAATATGACCTGTTAATTAGGGAACAGCTAGTTTCCCCCTTCTTCCCTCCTTTTTGCTAAACTAAGTCAGCCAGCTGCAGGCTGTAGCCTTATACTTAGCAGGTGAATATAAACGTGGTATCACTCTTTGTAACATGAAATCTATCATTGTTGTTAGATTTAGAATCAGTGCTAACTCTATATAATTCAAACGTTCAGTTGAACCTAGGCAAAGCTGGGTTTGTAATAGATTTATGAAAAGGGAAGAGAGGGGCAAACACGTCTACTCATAAATGGTGCATAAAGGCACAAAAAAACTGCAAAAATAGAAAAGTGGGAAAAGGAAGAATATAAGGAGGATGGGGAGACTCATAGAAGCTGGGGGAGCCACTATGTCTGAAAGTCGTGTGCATAACTAATGCAAAGCACTCAGCTGCACATGGTCAGTGACTGCCCTACCTCCCATAGGGCCAATATACAATCACTAAGACAGAGGGAAGCAGTCGTCAGAGGGAGGAGCAAGAGTGATGGATATGAAGGAGGAGCATGAGCATGACAGGAAGGACATATAGAAGAGAGATTGTGGGGGGGGGTCTGATAAAAAGGCACACATAAAAGGGTAATGAGAGAATGAATTAGTGTGAGTAAAACTGACAGAGGTGGGAGGAGCGTGGAGGAGCTGAACAGCACAGCAGACACCTGAGATCACGTAAGAACAACATGCCATGTTAGAAGATAGCCTCGGATTGTTATCCAGCTTCTCACTTTCAAAGTGTGCCCACAGATGTGTTTTTGCTGGCTGAAAATGCTCCCATTAGCGCAGTTGAAAGGCTAAAGCAGGAACAAAAGCATTAGTGGGGACGTGACTTTTACAGTGATATATAAGAGTACAGGTCAGGCGCAAGTGAGAAATATGGGAGAGGGGAGGGGGTGAAAGCCAGCTATGGGAGGAGTCACGTGTTAAAGCAAACTATCTGTGTGTAATGGGAAAGATAGATGTCTTAGAGCAATTAATTCCCACTGGGAGATTTTCTTTTTTACTTGTTCTCCATCCACAGGAAGAGGACAGAGGACATGGTCAGATACAGAGCAGCACCTCTCATGGGCATGGGGATGCAGTGGCTAGCTCAAAGACACTGAAGCAAGGTCAGTGATTCCTGAGAGGAGTTAATTGCACCTATCTGCTACAACAGTTTAAACTCCTATAGCCTGTCACCTGCCCATCTATGTTTATTGTCTTTATATACAGTTGATATACTGTCACCTATTCATTCTCGTAATAGCTGCTGTGTATCAGTTTTGGCTGTTTAGATTGGGATTTAGGAACCATGCCGTCAATAATGAAATCCCCATTGTAACAGATCACTTGAGTTCACACAAGCACAAGACAGAAAAGTCTCTCTGAGCAGACGTCTCTGTAGCTGACACACTCTTGTAACACTTCTTGTTTCAGCGCTGTCAGTTTATCACTCCATCCTCCCCCATCCATCTGTCATCTGTTCATTTTGAGGTGATCTCAGGCCAAGACTGTGGCCTTCGTCATTCCCTTTGAGCTTTGGTCCATCCAGTCTGAGGATATTTTACTGTAGGCTTGTATATAAAATGTCTTATTCATAATCTTATTCTATAGTTTTACTCCTATTAACACCTATTAAGGTCATGAACAACATATTAGTGACCAATAGATTTACTTTTGTTTATTTAAATAGATTCAATAATAAAAATATGTAGGACAATAACAGAGACACATATGTAGCTTTCTAGCCATTATGGAGCTCAGTGAACAAAGAGTTCAGTGATTCATTTTTGATACAATGTTCATTATTTATGTTCCAGATTACTGTATGAACTGGGTTCAATAAATCATAATCATGCTTGTGGAAGAGTGTTCAAACATACATCTGTAAATGTTACTATGTGGAACTCTTGAGACATGAAAGAGTACTATGATGCTCTGTCTCATTGACACATTGTTATAACACACTCAGCTAATTCTGATTCATAAATATCTGTGTACCTTTACATACACACACAGGGATACATAAGTATCTGTCTATAAACGTGTATGTAAAAAATGTGTGAAGGTTCTTTCTATAAACGCTTGTTTCTATAAAAGCGAGACCCCAACAGATAAATGAAAAAAATAGATTTATGTACATACACACACAAAGCATCAACATGACAACAAAAACCACAACTGGATTAGATACCAGCATGAGTTCACCACAAAATTCACAGGGAACAGGGAAGTCACTATAAGGTCACTGCAGTATGACTCAGTAGTTGAAAGCAGAGTTAGATGTTAGATGTCAAAGTATCTGAGATCGTGGCCTGGGAGGAAGAGATAGATGGGCTGAGAGGCGTAGGCTGCTCGGAGTGGGGGAGCTGGAGCTTCTGCCCTATCGTGACGTTGACTGACTGACTACCAAATCACCAATGTCATGAATCAGGACGGTAGAGGTCTCTGAAGCTGACACATACTAAGTCACACAGGACAAATACACACTAATACACTGAGTCTTGACACGTATGTGAACGCATGTGCACCCTAAAAAAAAACAGATTTCTACTCGCACATTTTAATTCAGAAAGTGATGACACGTGAGCGTGCACACACAGTGTAACATGCTACATCATCTTCAGCCCCGCTGCCAACAGGCGTTCACAGAATCTGACATATGCTCCTCACTGCAGGATGGAAAGACTCCAATACACACACACACACACACACAAGAACGCCCGAGTCAGCTCATACTCCACATATGTGGTGTGTACAACAGACGCAAACAGAGTCACCTCCACATGAACAGTGCTTAAAAGGCATTCATGAGCCACCTAAATGTGCCATTCTCGTACATCCCAACAATATTTGACCATGCAAACCACACCCTGTCTTAAAAGCTAGCCTGTTTGCAGGCACAGGATAGAAATCCTTTCACTCTTCCCTCCCTTTCTCAGCAACAATCTGGGGGAAATGACATCCAATGAGGGAAGACTGAACCAGAGGAGGGTTCTCTTATGAGTGTATATAAATAAATATAGTGTGCATGTATGTGTATTTATGTGAACGTTTCTTCACGTCTCATCACCTACAGTTTAACATACAAACACAAATAGCTTCTACTATAATTACAAGCAAATGGTTTGTACCTAATTGCTTTGATATTTTTTTCAAGAAAAAAAAAGTAAAGTTCTTAAAAAAAATCTTCTATCCTGAAGTTCTTTTAGCACAGATACACAAATAAAAATAAGTACTGATACCTACTGCATGTGGCGGCTGTATGTTCTGGCATGGGCACAGTGAGCTCCCCTGTGCATGTCTGTGTTATTGGCAGCGGGTCATCACTAATCACCCAGTGGGTGAAGAGTCATACCAGTAAGCAACATGCTGAGAGAGGGATGGGGGAGCCGAGGGGCTGATGGAGGATGGAAGGAGGAAAAGTCACAGAGGACGAACACAAGATGAACTCCAAGACAACATCGCAGAAGGGCTTGGACACATCCAGCTGCGATTGTGGGTTCACAACCATCACTATGACTACTACTGTGTCTAAAAATAAACAATGATACAGCAATAGTAATAACGATAGCAGTGTCGAGCTCTGCTCTGAAAATGAGCCTTCAGCCTCGCTCTTTTTCCTGAAGTTATTAAATCTGGTACACTGGTATTTTAAAGATTGCACTCAGACTGGAATGCAGTTAATAATAATCACCACTTATGAAATCAGTACCACAAAATCATCTTCACATGCCACCATCAGTGAATAAAGGCACCGTCTTCAGCCACAAATTGGTAGTCTGATGGATTTCATGGGGCAGCAACCACTCCCTGAGGCCGATCGATACTAAGCCAACTCCTTATGATTCAGCATTCTGCGCAGGTTCACAAGGGGTGTTTTAGCAAACGAGGAGCCATTCATCAATGGGGCAAACTCTTGATACCAGAGTCAGGAGTTGAAGTGTGAGGTCCAGGAAGGGTTATCACACATGCTGTCAATATAAAGAGGCAGCAAGTGGCTCGTCCTCAGAGGCCAGCCAAATATAATTTTCCATAAAGTCTACATAGAGACTTTACATATTGAAAAAGGAGGCCGTGGGCCAAAGCAGACACTGAGCACAGTGACATAAACAGACACACACAAAATGTGAGACTATTGCATCGAACAAAACGCCTCTGTCAAAGTCAACAAGACAATAAAATGCAAACTGTGAAGTTGTTTGTTGAGTTACAGATCTCTAAATGTGAGCTTTTTGTTTCACTGATGCACAAAATGTTCCCACAGTTTAAGGCAAAACACACAAAGCAACATCCAACTTTATCCAAAAACACAAACTGATGAAGGATATAAAGTGGGTAGCAGCATGACTGTGACACATGTCACATGATGTCACAATGAGAAGTCACTCAGCCCTTTCAGAAGCTCATGCTATAATAAACCTTATGCACCAGGGAGAGCTAAAAATATAGGCTAGACAAGCTGACACACTGCATTTGCAGGAAGCTACACTTGGTTCAGAGCAGCACCGATTGTCCTCATCATTCACCGTTTGCTGATGCTTGTTGTTGTCTGCGCTGCATATTAAACATGTAATACTCACACGTGACTGTTTGCCGGCATGCTAAAAATGTCTACACATAAATCTTAAATGTCAGGCTGGAAAAGGAAATAAAGCTAATTCCATTTAGGGATAAAACGCCTGCATGCTAAGAATATTGATATTTTGAAAGCTCTATTCATAATTGTGCTCATGCAGCAAGACCGAAAACTATCACACATTTAAAAGATAGACCTTCTATGTTTTTCATCGCGCACACACGTACCTGCTTTTTGGGACAATCTAAGTATTAAGCATTCTCTTTATAATTAATATTTCATGTCAGAGTGAAATGGCCCTCAAAGCCATGTTATAACCATGAGATGTGAGACACTGGGGAAAATACTGCTGCAGTGTTATTGATCAATTATGTCAGATATTTCTTGAAATCTGGAAGGTAGTAAAAATATCTACACCAGACAGAAGAACATTCTACTGAACTGGATTTTTTAGTAGTATAAGCTGGAGAAAATACTGGGTCGATTCAATGCCTGCTCTTGACCTCATTTATTATTTCAAACATTAAACTGGCATGGGAGAGATTTCAGCATATTCAGGTGTACAGTAGATGTGCTAGATTCAAATACACAGCAACCAGAGACAGATCTGTAAAGAATCTGTCTCTACTATTTTCTAGTAGGGGAAGAAAATTATACTGTAATCAATCACTTTTTGCGTGGTTCAGTGAGCTTCATGCTTTGAATGATGATGAAGGAGAAGCAGACTCAACTTGTTAAGCTGTGGGATTAAGGGGGAGTTTTTAATATGTATGGGATGTGCATATTTGAGAGATGCTGTTTCTGGGTGTTTTGTCCTCTCACCTTGGCCATCCCCATGAGACCAGTACTGCAGAGCCGACAGCTCACACACCCTGTCACCCTGTCAGTCGGTCAGAGTGCCTTAAAACAGCTGAGTCAGACTGCTTCATTACAACCAGGTCACGAACATTTTAGCATTTGTGCGTTTGTGAGTCAAAGATATGAAAGAAAAAAAACAGCATAAAAATTCAAGTGTGTGTGTTTTTGAGGGAGGGAGAGAGAATTGAAGACATGCAATCAATCAAATCAGTGATTCACTTGTGTCCTTCTGGCGAAAAGTGTGATGGTAAGCTAGTAGCCTGCTAGCGTCTGAATCATCATGCTAACTGTCCCGTGGCTGGTTTGAATCAGTATACTTGCTAACCCGTGGGGGCTGCAGTAAATGAATCATACAGTGGATCGTACAGTAACCACAGTGCTGGTGACAGGGTTTCTCACTGGCTCTGCTCCATGCACTTGTGACTTTGGTAACAGAAGCTAGCAGGAAGTAAACAAGGCAGATGAGAGGATGCTAAGCAAAAGACGATCCACCAGGGAACAAAACACAAAACTGATTATTCCCTTTACTGTTTGTCATTATGTCCCTCTTTGACTAGGCAATTATTTTAAAAAAACAGGACAACCTAATGGTTGAAACCACGATATCGTTCTCCATTGCCTCCAGAGCAGTATTACATTTCCTTTGTTCCTGCTAACTCAATATCATTGAAATGCTAGAAAAACATAGTTTGACTTACAGGTGATTTTTGAAAATAGAGTTAACATTTATTGAATGTAATCAGCCTATGTTTAGACTGCTAATGGATGATTTGTGCTGCATGCCATGCTTATGCATGACTTACTGCTGATAGGTCATGTCACTGAAAAACTGGGAAAAAGGAAATTGTGTGTAAAATATAAAAATAGACTTACTATGATCTGTTTTCTTTTGTTGTAGAGTGTTTGAATGTGTTTAACCCATTCCCCAAGTTCTTAGTTTGTCATATAACAGGTATCCATGTTGGATCAAGAGGCTGGGGTCAATGTCACTGTGGCACTACAGAAAAGCTTCAGGCGAGGATGGAGGAATGGAGGAGAGGGAAAAGGGCAAATGGTGTGCACAGAGTTTTCCAGTGAGACAAATCTCCACATCAGGTAATGAGGCCAAATCTGCACACCGAGCAGTAAATTAACATTTGGTCTGGTGTGGTGAACGAGCAACACATCCTTACAAGTCAATAACAGCACAGCGGTGAAGCACTCTGCCACATACACAGGTACACACACTGGTACAAGGAGGATGTTTATTTAAGGCTGGACATGCTCTAAATGCTGCCCAAACGTGTAAATAAATTTAGTTACACATATTTCCAAACTTCTGAAGTGTGGTGAATTGACCACTTGATGATGCGTGACATTAATTCTAGACTTTTTCCCTTCCTTTTCCTTCCTTTTAAAGTGGGTCTCTATGGGGGAAAGATTTGTTTGCAGTCAGCTCTGGTACTGCATGATGTAGCACTGACATGCAAAGTGAGTCAGTTTGGCAGCACGTCAGGGATTCCTGAGAGAAAGCCCTTTAATCGTTTCTGAATCCTGAGTATACAGACAGACATTTGACGGGCTTTTGGGAGAAGCACTACAAAATGCATATGGACTCTCTTTACAATAGACTCTTGGTTCTAATACTCTGCTCATGTAACTACTGACCTACTTTTGTTTCTACATTTGAATATTGATGACAAATATATAAACAGAACACTCTTCTTCCCAGCACATCTATGAATCTACTTTAGTTTGTCTATCCCCAGAAGGGCAAAGCCATGACCTGCCCTCCTCTCCCTCTGATTGGCTAGTACTTGCTGCCTTTGTTGAAATATCAGGATAAACCAAGTAAAAACAGAAACATATTTGGTTTGCATAGAAGAAATTTTAGATATTTTACTTCAAAACAAAAGTATTTATAGTTTTGTTGGATGTGTCCATAGATCTGAGCTTGAAGTCTCATTATTGACCTTGGAGATGAGCAAAAACTGTTTGTGCAGGGGAAGTTTGCCATACCTAGTAGCAAACAGAATAGACTACATTTATTCAATGTAATCCAGACTTTAATGACTCTAAAGTGTTTTTTAGGATGAACAATAAACACTCACTCACTCTCAGTGGGGTACATTTGCCCTCATGACATGGCAAACTCAGGGCATGTAAAGAGCATACAGTATAATTCATCACATTTATTCTAACATTCATTTGCTCATAATTTGGTTTCCTAATTACTTTGTAATGGGAACATCATTCAGATCAGTCCTCCATTTATGTACAGCATGCTATGTTTAGGCAACAAAAGCACCTTAGTTAAGTGCTGTGACTTAACACAGCCATAAAGCTGCTATGTGTGGTTACTGTAATGCTAGAGCAGATGTTGTAGGAAAATAAATGAAATAGATACATTCAATATCAACTTCAACACATAAACATGTAATTAAGTCACACCTGCACAAATCAGAAGGAGTAAGTTTGGTAAAAAAGAAGATGGATGGGTTCAAGGAAACAAGGAAAGGGAAAGAAAGACAGAGATGGGGGGAAAGAAGACTGCAAGATAGCTGACAGGAGAACAGTGCTGACTGTATGGTTAAAGAACAAACAGTTGCTCCCTCCATCCAAGAGTTTAAAATTGAATTAGCAATTAAGTATTTATACAAGTTCAGTGTGGATTTTCCAACTCATTGCTTCTGTAGAGTAGACAGCAGAGGAGGATAGCGCTGTTGATTGGCCTTTTCTTTTTCTTCTACATACATGTCATGGCCATAATGACAAATTCAGAGCCAGAAACACAAGACCATGCAGACAGAGGAAGGAGATGGAAAAAAGTGAGGGAGGGAAAAGGTTGTAGAAGGATGACAGGGATGACTTAAAGCTGACTGAGGAGAAACACTCAGTTTGTTTCTTGCTGTGTTCCCTTGCTGTCGTGTCCCCACCCTGACTGCCATCAGTGAGTGCTGCTGATGCAGGCTCTCTCGGATCAAGGAGTGTGAAATGATATCAGTGAATGAACAGCAGCTGGTCTTGGCAGGGATGTCTGCAAACAGATGTTATATTCTGCATTTTTTTTAGTAGTTTCACAACTTCTTGCTTTAACCCAGTCTTTTTGATTTGATCTGGCTGTGTGTACATGCGTGTGAGCACACTGTCCACCAGCATGGATTGGTTATTGAGTGATGAGCCTGAAGAGAGTGGAGCCATTCCATCTGCCATCAGGCAGCAATCCCAGTGACACATGACACCCTTTCTCATCATACAGGCAAACGAGCACACATGCACGCACTCATGCACGCAAAACCAATTAAACCACCTACACATATGCAAACTTTAATGGGTGAAATAAAGGTGACACTACCTGTGAAAGAACACTTATTTCAAGAGCATCAAGAAATTAGCATTTTTCAATCATACTTCACAAAAAAATCGAAACAGAAATCAGTGAATGTAACAATTATATGTATATATAAATAAATCAGGATGATTTTATATAAATAAAATCAGGAAGAATTGTGTGAATTGAGCATACCCACAAAGATTTGCAGCCTTTTTCTGTGACCGCTTATCCTTATGCGGGATGCGGGAGGCTGGAGCCAATCCCAGCTAACAAAGGTCGGCAGTTCATCACACACACATAGACTAACAACCATTCACACTCACATTCACACCTACGTGTAATTTAGAGTCACCAGTTAACCTAGATTTGCATCCTTGCTACACAGTATGTACTCACCACCTCATTAATATGTTACCTCCAAGAAATGAATGTGGTTTACTAAATAGCTATGAAGCACAAAATGTTTGAAACCGGTCACAGCCAGGGCCTAAAGCCTGCTGTGTATATATTATGCACAATTAAATTGTGACAAGTTATTACAGGATTTTAAAAAGTCACTGGAAATGTGTTAGCTAGACAACAAATACAGTAAGTGAATTGAATCCACGCCTCTCTCCTAACCCAGACATAACTATATGATCTTCAAAGAGGTTATTGCAGAGCCATTTTATTGTCTGGGTGTGTCCATCCACATTTTACTATCACATTCAAATCAAGCTTTGTTGAAGGCCAAACATCAATCTCAAGTCAGTCTGTAGTATGTGACAAATACACAGCTGCCCTACAATTTCAAGCACTTCCAAATGCATCATAGCTGTAGTCAATAACAGGATGAACGTGCAACAAATCATGCTGATACTCCACCGCTATATGAAATCCTCGATCACGCATTGTGTCCATTAGCCAGCACACGTACTGTAAAATGTGTTTAGGCCAGCAGAGGAAAGCGATGGAGTCAGGGTGTGCCTGAGAGCGGCCGCTTCAGTGCATTAGTGGGCTCCTGCTGGCCACACAATCCATGTAGACCTTGAGGAGAACTAATTCCATTACATAATGCCCATCTCTAGCTCTAAGTGTGTGTGTATGTGTGCGCGCGTGCTCTTTGTGGGCATATCAGTGCATGTGGCATGGTGCCAGGCTGTATCACTCTCACTCTTCTAATGATTCTTAGGATTTAACAGGCCTCACATACAGATTTCGTTAATGACCTGTGATGAGTCAACTGCATCATTAGTATTACGTATATAGTGCATGTAGGTCAATGACGTAAATTAGATGTCTTTTCGAAGAGTTATGTGTTTTAGAGCTCCCTTTTGATGTGGAGGTCTGAGCTGCTTGCATGCAAAGCAAATCGCTGAAAAATCTAGAATACAGTTGCTCTCTGACTCATGTCCTCATATTGATGTGGTCTCATCAGAGGCACTGCGAGCTGAAATGAAACCTGGGAGCATGCAGAGCAGTTTGAGAGCGTAGCTAAAGCAACAAGCTTTTTCGAAGTCAGACGTCTCATCGCCAACCAAGACGTGCCCTCGTCCAGCTCTTCGCCCCTTCATCACCCCGCCACGTGCCGGTGTCACACCAGGTAACATCAGTCACCTCACACCAGCCTGCTGTCTGACCCCAGGGTCACGATAAACTTTGCCAAAAGATTTACAGCTGTTACCCCTCCCCTCTGCACACCAGGGCTCCACACTGGTTGGCCTTGCTAACAATGGTGATGGATGCTCTGATTAACAGGTACTGGCAGATGAGCTGTGACTCTTGAGGAACTCAACACATTGATTTAATGGACCATCAGCAAAGTGACTCTCTGAACACAGCAACTGTTGCTAGTGTTGCAGAACAACAAAATAATCACAAAAAACATATCTTGATACAATGCAAGCATGATCAATACGTTACGACATAGACAAAAAAAATATGATTTTAGCCTCACATCTTCAAGAGGCGACAGCTAAAGATATTTCTAGCATATATGAAAATGATTAATAGATTTTTACATACAAATGTCTTTCTTTTAGTCAACATACTAAAGACATGAATGTACCAGAATTGCACGTGCACAGCCACAATGAATACCAATGTTTAAGGGAGCAAAATGACTATCCCGATATTTATCAAAGGTGTGTGACAAGGGACGTTTATCTGAAATCACTTTGATCTCAGGATCAAAATATGTGAGTCGAGTCCTAGATAAGCCCTGAGAGAGGTCTGATAAATATCGACCATTATGCTTCTATTCTGGAATCTTCCTGTGTTGTTTGAGCAGGTACGTATTCAGGGCAACATCAGATACAGTATCACAGCAGGTGCTCGGCTAGCACGCAGTAGTGGTGTGTAGATAGATGGGAGGCTCTGGTCTCGGATGCAGTGTAATCCTAGGCTGGCAGGTAAATATAGCCTGTGGCTGCTTCGGGCTGGGCTGCTTTTGCACTGCTCGACCTTGGTGCATCCTGTCCTCCCTTTCCTCAAAGGGGTTGAAGAGGCACCAGCCCACACTACACTACAGTACAACATGTAAAAATGTATATCACATAAAAACTTAAGCTATAAGCAGAGACAGCATTTTTTTAGTATTCATTTACTTATTTTATCTATAATGAATCAAATAACTGTACACTGCAAAAGAAAATACAAATTTCACCCACTTGCATGTTTTACCAGTACAGTATTTGGCTAGTGCTTAGCTGTACAGTTGAGTCTGAAGGTTCTCATCAACCCGCAGATACTCAATGCAGATTTTCAGCTCCAATCAACCCACTAAACACTGTGTCCTGCACCAAATCACAGACAGTTAGCAGCTATGTGGTGAAGCATACTGAACATTTAGCCAGCTTAAAACTAAGACAAGTTTCCAAAAACAGAGCTCAAAATTGCACATATGCCATATTTTCAAAAATATGACTTCTAAATGAATGCTGCTCTGTGTGTGCTGCACGTGTACACGGGTAACTGTTTGCTAACATGTTAGCCATAAACATATCTAGGATGTATCTGTCACTTTGTTTTAATGTTTTTCAGTCCACTAGTGGCAAAAATGCTCAAACCTAAGAGCCCTACTCTTAAGGAACATATAAACATACTTTATTTCCTTTAAAAACCAAAACTCAAATCATTCAAAGGCAGCAGGACTCACAAGAAACAAGAAAGAAAAATCACCAGAAAACACCTTGCCAGGCTTCGAGCTATGCGTTTGTGTCCAAACACAGTGGTTACAGACCAATCAGCGCATCATGAGGAGCTACTAGCAGCATGAGTTACAGGTGTGGTTTAACACAATAACGTATGTGACGAGGTGTGTGAGAAGTTACTGTTTGCTCTAAAAGAAACTAAAGAAAAGCTAAAGAGGTTAGCGCAGATGCTGCTAGCATCAGTTATATCAGATCTGGAAACTTCACTGAGGGACTGAAGGCTTTTCTTGATGGAAAATATCTTTTTTCACTTTGCTTTCAACCAGTTTCACAAAGAGTTTGACTGTGTTTTATGTTCAGCCATGACAGCTAGACAAATGGTTATCCAATCTAACAGTTATTCCATTGTAGCAAACCATCAGGCGCAGTTAGAGGATGAGTAGAAAGTTACTAACTTAATCAGTCGCCTTAGTCAGTTCCCTGGGTACCTAAAAGTGGTCAGGTAGGAAATAAAGAACAAAGATTTGTCATGTGGCTGAGGAGCACAATACTCTGCTCTTGTCCTCTGGGTTTGTTGTAGGTTTTAATTGTCTGCCCTAGAGAAAATCAATTCAAATCAAAATGTTCATGCAGTTTGCAGCTGTCAGAGCAGTAATGACTCAGACAACTGTTAATGCAGTGTATGATTAGACTGTGTTTCAAAAGACTGGATGAGAGTCTTTCTGCTGTGCATTGCAATGACACAAATTATCTAAACGATCTATTAATTTGCATCCAAAGCTCCGGAGTATAAAAATAGTCCAACAAGGATTACATTTCATCAAATTGATTTCTTTTTGCAGACGATGCAACTTCTGATTACCAATGTTGGACATTACATCTTTGTCCAGTGTATTGTTTTGTGTGAGGACGAAAGTTGGCAGAGAGACAAAGAAAGAGGGCAGGAGACAGAAGAGAATTTCGGCTGATTACAGCTGGGTATCCATAAGGTTACATAAAAGTGGAATGAGATACCCTGAAGCCCTGCTATTCCACTCAAACTCACATGCATGCGCACACACAGCTACTTTGAAAACACAAACACATATACAGACACACACACACAAAGAGCACACACTATCCATTACCAGATCTTTGGATCCATTGTAATAAGTGAAGGCCTGGAGGGAACAGGAAAATGTACAGGCCCAAGGAGCTTCTTGCTAGAGTACTACAACAAGATTTTACATCCCAAATAAGTGTATCCCACCGGTTAGAGAGAACTGAAAATTAACAACAGTGCAATTGGAAATGATGGGCCTTATATAAATAGATAGATTATTGATATGTACCACACTCCAGCTGACTGTCATCCATGTAAATATGTTTCCAACTGATTTAGTTATGTATTAAGCTGGAATTTAAATTTACACAATCGTTGCTGTAATTCATGACACCAAATCTGCAGATGTAATTTTATACTTTAATTGAATGTCATAAACGAGATCCAGGCATATCTTTAATTAATCAGTATCAGCTAACATAAAGCTGATCAAAGTCTGATCCTTTCTTTATTGCACTCTACGATGTCTTGCTTTCAGTGCTGCTCTCCTTTATAGGCATGTATGCAGTCTATGGGTCAGATTACAATCAATATTTAGGTAAATATAGTCAATATCAACAGATTCTCAATGTTTAAAGGACTCAGATCAGGACCAGGGCCAGAAAAACTTGATAGCTATATCTCTAATTTATAGCAGCAGAAATCAATGAAAGTTATCGGACTGTTGTGACCAGTGACTAGTAAACATACAGGAGTAATCAGTGATGTTAGACATAGTGGTCACAATATGGTCAGACAGTGAATCATACATTCAGTGAAGAAGACATGCTGTCACGCAGCCAGGGAGTGAACTCACAGTTAATTTCACATATGGCATAATGCGTTAGCAGCAACATATATAGCTAGATTTCTGGAACTGAGAAGATAAATATCAAGTGCATTCTTCAAACTAGAACTGCAGCTGTATAGCAAGCACCTGAGCCAGCAGAGCTAGCAGAACGCCCCTGCACTTTCTTTGCAGATTCCCTAACTTCATTACTGTCCAGTCCATCCAGACTTATGATAGGATCTCTGTTGGCACTGTAGTAGATGACCTTTGTGCAAGAAGAGGAACAGGGAAGAGAGATGCCACGCTGCCGAGTTTGATTTACATCGAATCGAGCTAATTAACATCCCCAGAACATTAAGACCTGCCCATTCCCCCTCTTTCCTTCTCTGCCTCTTTGACTCGCTTCCTCACTCTTTCCTCACATATGTCGACAATCTACTGGACAAAAAAAGACCAATTCAGAGAAAGATACACAGTGAACAGAGACAAAGAGGTATAGGTGGGGAAGAAGATGTTCTTTTTTGCTACAAATGTATTATTGTGACATGAAATGTGCCTTAAGCTGTGAAATCCTGAAGAGGACAATCCAACACTGATGGTATGCTTTGTTTTTCAGTCAACAAGGATACAAGTCTTTGTGATTTATATTAGAAAATACATAAGAAATATTTTCTCAGCAAAATTAACTTAACAAAATTAGCAATTTGTTTTACAGGCCACAAGAGACATTGTTAAACACTCTTTTTTTTAATGAATGAACTGAGAAATTGTGCTTGGGTTTGCATGATTTCTTTTTACACTGCAGTGAAGTCAAGTTTACTTTCAAGGTCCCCTAAGCCTTTAAAAAGGAGCCAGATGAGATTGAGAATAGTTATGAATCAAATAACTATAACAACTTGATTAATCTGTGAACACTAAAATACACATATGTAGAAAATGCTAAGAGCACAAAGATTAGAGGATGCCCAATAAGTGCAGTAATGTTAAGTTACCTTTTACATTTTCCTACAACATATTTACTTCAGGGTAAAACAGTAAAAATTAATTAATATTCTTGATTTGCTTTGGCTTGCAGTGACTGTGGGCTCACTGACCTAGATTTTTATTTTGATCAGTAATAATAGCTAAAATGTCCACACAGCCATATCATGTAATCAGGAATTTATACTATATCTAATTTTAGCAGGTCTAAAAGGATTCATAGAGCACTGGTTCCAAATGCACTATAGAGCCCCAAAGCTTCAGATGGGGTGGCGAGGCCTTCTTGGTTTTAAGCTTTTTCTTTCATATGTATTTGCCTTCATATCTCAGCATTTCGTTAATTTCTGTGAAGTAAACTAAATGAAATATTCACAGAGCCTCATCCTACATTGGAAAAATATGCAGTTAACCAGAGAGCTAATAAAACAATGACTAGGAGTCAAACTGAATTTGTCAAAAAAGAAACATATTAAGTATGTATGAGTGTTTAAATTTTAAAAGACACATAATCCAAACAGAATTGTATTAAAAGTTTAAAAGATTCTTCTCTGATGCAATATTCACAGGAAATGTTCTGCTTAAAATTCATCCAAATCAGTTGTTTTACATTCACCATACAAGATGTTTGTATTGTTATGCATTCAATATAATATAAAATATGTTCGTCAACGGGTGGTATGTTGCCTTATTGAAAAAGGTTTGGAACTACTCGGATAGAATATACCTAGAATCAAACTAATCTGAAATCAGAAAACAAAGCAGATGCAGCGCTGGACTCTTCGTTTGTATTTGCTTACTTTGGCTGTAACTGAAACTTTAGCAACTCTGCTCACTAACCACAATGACAAAGAGGTTTGCCATTGCAGTGAAAAGAGAACAGCAACATTTCTAAGCTTGATACATCTCTTTCACCAGACAATACACTGCACGTCTTCATGCTGCCAAACCATAATTGATATGTTGGTTAAAGGCCATATCTGACTGACAGTAAATGTTGTGCTGCACAAGTTGTTTTATTTTTTTTTTACCTTGTTATAAAGTCTGTGAACATTCACAATATTCATACCCTTTTAGATACATCTCATCATTTGGTATGAGTGGAGATTTTATAACTGCTTTTCATTAATTTCAATATTGTACACTTACATACAATGATACAACACCCCCTATGAACCACCAGCCAGAACCAGTGTTCACTGTGTGACTGAGATGTCTCCTGTTTATCTCCATCACTTCTCAGCTCAGTGTGTTTAGTGTTCACATCTTTAATAACTATTTCCGAAACCTTACATAACAAACTTGCTATTACTGCCTAACTGTAACTGTAACTACTACTACTGAACCTTAGTTAGCTTCTAAGCCTTGTTACACAACAAACAGGGCAGTGACAATAACAATTCATCTACATTCAATGTAATGATAGACTTTTGAAGTCCTCAAATAATTGGTGTCTACACACATCTTGTGGACCATGTTGGTTGTTTTTCATGGGACCATTGTTGTAAATGCTGTTCTACTGACCAAACCACATTTTTACATAAATTCATTACATAAGGATTAGCTAATTACATAAGATTCAGTGCGTTGTTCTAGATGGAAAATCAATTGATTTTACAGAGAATATTAGATTTCTCACATAGAAAATTAAATAATGTTTAAGAAGAGTGCATCGGGTTATTACAGACGGCACACTTAACCAGTTTTCCAGGCTTTGACAAAAACTATTCCAGGAAGCCTAATGTATGGCCTTGGAAGAGCTGTGCAAACACTACCGCTTTGCAGTCAGCATAAACAGTGTGTTTTACGTTGAAAGAACATTCAGTAACCTCTCTAAAGAAAAGCGGTTGCACTCCATGAGCACCCAAGCTCTCACTGCAGATTCCATTTTCTGGACTTGCTTTTTCCATTTGTGTTTCTGTCTTTCTGACAAACTCACTCTCCAAAAAGACTGTCCTCTGCAGGAGGAACAGAAAACAACTGAGAGCTGCCTACTGCATTAAACACTGAGCACTCAAAAGAGACAAAATTCATTCAAGTTTCTTTTAAATCCATTCAACAAGTACCTTTCACAAGAGAATATGTGCTCCAATAAATCATTTTGGTGCTGGCGAGCATGAGTGCAAGGCGACACAACCAATAAAATCTGCACCTAAAGGCACAGCCAGAGTGGGAGAGTCAGGGAAGTGAGACGGGGGAGTGAATGACACCTCTCATTCCTACAGGATGTTGTCCTGCATGCCTAGTTTGTGACACTTTAAATGATTAATCATCCAGACAACAAATATCACACGCGCTAAAAAACATAATAATTATTAAGAGAGATTTAAATATTATATGTACTACAAACATGCCCCCTCAAAGATATACAAATGGGTTGAAATTGCATCTATTATTAGAGTGTACCTCCATTTTCCCCCTCCATTTCCTCTGTTTCTTCTCCCCCAATGAAAAAACTGTAATATGGGGGAAGAAACCAAATCTAGGACCAACACAGCTTCATGGGATAAAATAGATCATGCATAACACGTTCAAGGTGGAGTGATTATATGCATATATAGATATACGTGCAGTACACTGAACTTGCATTGCATTAATATGAATGAGCTGCACCCACGTAAGGCTGAAATCCCCCCAAAATGCATGTGGAATGTCAGGTGGGGGAAAAAAATATGATACTGGCTGCTATTTAACATCCTGTACTGGACCTCTAAAAACAGCCTCCTTTTCCTTCCCCCACAGCTAAATATCTGACCGAGCATATACAACCTGTACCAGAGTATATGTGCTTGACTCGTTAGCCTACACACACACACACACACACACACACACACACACACACGCACACGCACATGCACGTACCAGCTGAGGCCACAGGACCAACTGTATAATTATACATGTGTAATTGCATCCTCACCGATCTTGCACAATAGATACGGTGAGAGAGAAAGAGACAGAGAGTGCTAGAGGGATGGAGAAAAGCAGGTAGAGGGGGAAAGATGGATGCAAGACACACCGTCACCTCCCCTGTCTCTTCAGACAGCACAGACATACCCTGCGCCTGCGGTCCCTTGATCGATTCCTCCTTTTTTGCTTCTGCTCCTCCTTCTCCCTCTGCTCCTGGGCGGCGGCCTCCGCAAGGTCCTTGGTCTTGCGGAGCTGCTTGGCGGCTTGTGCCATGGTGCCGCTGGTACTGTTGCCACTGCTGCTCCAGTCACGGTCGCTCCAGCCCTCCTCCCGTTCGCGCTACCACTAGTCGTCCCTGTTTCCTCTTCCTGTGTCCCTCTTTCCCCCGAGCCCCGTCACTTACTACCTCGTCTCTGGTGGCCACCACGACATGTGTGTGTGTGTGGCAAGCAGCAGGAGTGTCTGTGTCCGGATATGTGTGTGTGTGATGTTGATGCTACGGCAGCCACAAGACAGCCTCCAGCAGCTACAAAGAAAGATGCTACGGCTAGTGGTGCTGATGCTGCTGCCTGTGCCGCGGCTGCTACTCATCCAGTCAGCTTGCACTGCACTGAATTGCCTCCCCTCCCCCCTTCCCTACCTTCTCTCCTCTCTCTCTCTCTCTCTCTATGCGCTTGCACAGACCAGTCACGCAGTCCTGTGTTCAGCACGGTGGGGATCCTGCTGCAGAGCTCTCTCTCTTTTTATCTGTCAAATGTCCTCCTCTTCATGCCGCTCTGCCTCTTTCTCCAATTTTTGTGCGAAACGCTTTTCTTTCACAGTGGCTGTTGTTTTGTCTTGCGTAACGAGACGAGGGCGCCAAAGCCGCGGAATGCCTTCAGATTATCTTTTTTCTCACGTCTTGCCTCACTCTGACCACGGCTTTTCCATGGCACCTCCCTCCTGGAAACAGATGGAGAGAAAGAGGAGTAGTGAGAAAGACAGAAGCTTGTAAATTACAGACGAATAACATCTTTTACCTAATACACAGCATCTGAGATCGTGTTCCTCTGCAGCATGATTCATTGCACAGCTTGGTCACTTTTTGACAATGAAAAGCTGATGTGAAGGTGGAAAGGCAACATGGTGCCGTATATTAACATTCGCACTAGCCTACTTCTCTCATGTTTTAGTGTCAGAAGGAGACAGGAGAAAAACATCAACAACATGAATGCTTCATTAAAACTGCATGTCCTCTCCCTCCCCTTTCATTCCACCACTTTCCCTCTTTCCATCACATCAGAAGGGGCCTGCACAGCTGTTTGATGTTGTAGCATGTTACAGCACGGACAGACACTATGATTTCAAGATGATACAGGCAGAAAAATGTGACTGCTCTGTATTTTAATAACCTCTAACTAAACTTTTAATACATCATCTGTGAAATGGTTTGCTGCACAGACGACTTCTAACTAAATCTGTTGCTGAATAAAATATTATTTATGTATACCTTCTTTTAAAATGCATGTTATTGACTTTTATAAAGCCATGTTCTCCTGATAGTTCATGTCAATATTTTCACATACATCAGGTTATAGTGTGAAAACAGTATATGACTTATCTTATTCTACTGTTATATATTCTCTGCAGGCTACTTTTCAACTTCAGACAGAAAATGTACTGACATCAAACTCTCCCTCTCTCTCATGTATTCCCCCCTCCAGTCCCTGCAACATCATCTTTCTGCAGAATGATGTTGCAATGCATCGTGTCGTGCAGCATAGCCTTCAACGGAGAGACCATGTGACAAGACTAGGAATACATACATTTTATATCCACAGACACCATCTCCAGACACATTAACAGCAGATTCACCTTTTTTATTTCAAGCCAAAAGGCATGACATGCACATCAATACTGTGGCTTTGTGTGAATTTGCAAAATCTCAAGACATTTTCCAATTAACCTAACCCCTAACTTTTAGTGTCGCTGTGCCTGTGTACAATTATGTGTGTGTGGGTGAAGTCTTTCACAGTGCATCCGTTTGATTGACAGCTTTGGATTTTCTTGCAGCCTGATGGTAACAGTTCTATTAAGCTGGAGGTAATAAACAAAATAGCCTCTACTGCAATCTCTAGATTTGCCCAAGGAGCAGAATGGTCTTGGTGAATATCTGTCAATGTGACCGGGCTAATTATTACAAACTCCAAAGAAGTGGAGGAGGTGCGTGTGCATTCAAGGCTATGTGCACATTGTAAAAGTTAAACAGGCATAAGGTTTCTGATCAAAGTTTATTTAGTAATGTGTCAAATAGTCTGTAGCAGGCACAAATCATTTGCTGTCCCATTGGTAAAACTGGTAGGTTGCTTATTTTTTTTGCCAGCCACTGATGTTAAAATTTCTTTTAAACAGGCATGTTATTGTGAGAAATTGTGTCCAAAACTCACAATTTTAAGCCACAGTTTGTTTGGTGGCAGCATACACCTGGACTGTCTTAATGGGCTCTTGCATAAACATGATTACATTAGCATCAAATCGAGATTAGTTTTTAAATTGCCGTTTTCATGCAGACATGAAATATGACAAAGCCGATGGAGGAGTATGATTTTCAGGAGGGAGTTCCCACAATCTAGGTTAAACGGTAGCTAGCTGCCAACAAATATCTTTGAACTGCATTATTTTGTAGCTATAACAATTTGCTTATATCATTAATGCATGAGAGGGGAGCTAACATTAGCACTTGCTGCTATGTAGTTAGCTGAACGAGTTAGCACCCCCTACTGCTAATTTTTTTAAAGAAAGGTCGTCTTACGCAAACCCCACTGTTAATGTGCAGTTACATATGCACAGGGATAGTTAACTAGTGTTTTAGTTTGAGGATGTTAAATAACAACGCGACCTAAATGTTATGTAATGTTAGTAAGCTTTATTATTTTATGGCTAACACCAACGGCTTAGCCTGTTTCAGCTAACAACGGCTAACGTTAACGGCAGTCCTTAAATCTTTTATAAAACTACACTAACACAGGCAAAAGTCTTCAAGCTAATGTTTTGACAAGCAAACCACCAAATAAAGCAATTTGCAGTGCAAAAATACATAATAATTCATATCTTGCTTACTTTACTAAACCTTTGTAAGCAGGACGGGGCCTCCATATATCGGACTTGTTTGACATGAAGCACAGGTGTTACCAATGACAACACTAATGAAGGTTCAGTTCCATTCAGGTCAGACAGAGTCAGGGTGCTGCTGTGCTGCATGTTGGCTCAGTGGAAAGTCTCTGCTGCACTAAATGGAACAGAACCTTAATTAGTATCATTGGAAACACCTGTGTTCACCCTACTATTTCTGTTTCTACTCTGTCAAAATGGCTGCGGTGAAAAAAAGGTCTATTTGGAGGCACCTTGAATTTGTTATTGTGTTCCTCATACTATCCCTGAATCTACTTTTGTGGCCGGGTGCATTATCCTGCTGAAAGAGGCCATTACCATCAGGGGATAGCCCCTGGCCTCCCATGAGCCTGTTCTGGAAGGCCAGGGCTGGAACTGGTTCAACGCTTTTCTTTCCTTGGACCACTGTAGACTGGGAACAACCCCACAAGAGCTGCAGTTTTGGAGATGCTCTAATCCTGTCTTCTAGCCATCACAATAGATCATTTTCACAGCAGCCATTTTGACATGTAATACTTGGTGTTTCAGTGATACTAATTAAGGCTCAGAAAAATATACATTTGTCAAAGTCACCCAAATCCTTGCCCATTTTTCCTGTTTCTAACACATCAACTTAGAGGGCAAAATGTGCTCTTGCCGCCTAATATATCGCACCCACTGACAGGTGCAATGATAACAAGTTAATCAGTGTTATTCACCTGTCAGTGGTCAAAATGTTACATGAGGCTCAAACATATTCAGTTATGCTATTATTATAATGCCCACTTCACTGTAGAACAGACTAGAAACAGTTATCTTAACAAGAAATATTATACTGGGTGGACCATGTACAGAATTGGCACTAGGATCATATAAATCTATGGAAATTAATCCATACTAGGTTTTAATGTGTATCCAGAGCTTGCGTTATATTTATAGGACATTATAAATCTGCTGACAATGACATGGCATTTTGGTGGTGACATCACATACAGTAAAAAGACAGGATACAAATGAGAAGTTGGAGCAGATGGTGCTGGGAGCTATCATTGAAGAAAACAATACTGGTGCTGGGTCAGATCTGATTCCACCAGCGCCTCAGCCAAAGTGTGGCGTGCTAAATATGGAAAATGATGACGTAGAAAAAGTGTTCTTTTTCTGTTACCTGAAAAAGCCTAGCATCTGTGCAAAACAATTTTAAGGGTTTGTATGGTGAAATAAATTCAACGACTCTTGATAATTACACATGATGCATAGGAAGAGATGCCTAATTTCAGAGAACACACCTTTTTCACTGCAGCCATTTTGACATGAAACAGTAGGGTCAATGCAGGTGAACTACGGTTCCATTCCATTTATTGCAGCAGAGCCTTTCCAATGAGTCAACATGCACTACAGCAGCACCCTGACTCTGTTTGACCTAAATGGAACAGAGCCCAAAATTGAACGTTCCTTTAATTTTATTTTAGCTTTGAGGCTTTAAGGTATTTTTGTTCCTCTTGAAGAAACATCTAAATTTTTGTCTTTGGAAATTGCTATTTTTGTCTGTCATGAATCTGAGTTCATTATGTGTGTACTCGTCTTGTGAATTGACCTTGATGTGATTATCTGTAAGTTTATCTGAACAACGTCAGCACTGTACTCCATCACAATCACCTAACAATAATGAAATAAAGAGTCATGGACTGCTGGGAACTGGATGAGTTGTCAAAAGGATAATTTTTCAGTCGTTGGAAATGTCCGCTGTGTCAGCCGCCCTGATATGTTTGGGCAGGTTGTTACATATTTAATAGCAAAATAGATAAAGACCAATTTTCTCCTTTGGGAATATTTAGCATGCTGTGGAGGATCTCCAAGGTTGCTGCATGATCATGACTCAACAACACTTAACAAAAATGAAATCTCAAAGAAACGGGGTGGTGGAGCAGCGGCTACAGAAGTGAATTATGCATAATCTCTGTTTATTTTGAGTTACAACAGTGATGTCATGGTTCATTAGTCAATATATGGTGTAGCATGAAAGTGTTATATTTATTGCCTGAATGTCACACTCTACTTTCCTGAGTAGATTTCCTGTGGATGGTGATTCATGATTCTACAGTGGTGAGATTTACAAATACATCAATGCTATTTAAAGACTCATGCTGCACTGCAACATCTTTGACCGTCTCATGTCCACTGTGTTACAGCACCATCAGGTGGTAGGTGCTTGTTATTGCGACTAATAAACATTTTTCTATAACTCCCTGGAGGAGTTTTTTAAAAACACATTTAGACACATGAGTGTAGGTACTTTTGGGCCTTAAAGGTGATTTTCAGTCCCATTGTTGAGTCATGGTAATTTGCTCACAAGATTTTTTTCACAATACACCAATTATGTATCAATCCACAGGCTTTTACAGGTCCAGTGTGTAAGATTTATCAGTATTTCCTTGCAGGAATTGAATGTAATATTCATTAGTATGTTTTCATTTGTGTATAATAACCTCAAAATAAGAATTGTTATGTTTTTGTTGTCTTAAAATGAGCCCTTTATATCTACAGTAAGAGTGGGTCCTCTTCAATGGAGTCCACCATGTTGAACCTCCATTCTTCTACAGTAGCTCAGATCAGACAAACTACAACTGATTTAGATATTACCTTTATGAACTGATATGAATTTTACAACTGGAGTTTTTTCTACATGCTCAGAAGGAGAGGGTGAGACGTGGGCAAGTATTCATTTGGTTGCAATCTGTAATTTCACTGCTAGGTGCAACTAAAACCTACACACTGGACCTTTTATGTGATGATAAATGATTGGGTCTAATAAGTGCTGATAGCAGTTTTCTTGTTTCAGGACTACTTATTATTATTATTATTATTATTATTGTTGTTGTTGTTGTTGTTGTTGTTGTTGTTGTTGTGTTTGCAGTTAGATCAATTTAAGATCTCTGCATGAACAAAAGTTTTCAAATGATTGTATCTAAACAGGAAATGTGAAATATATTTCTAGATAAAGTGCTGATTTCGCAATGATTTTAACAAGTTGTTTTTTCTTAATTAGATCATACATATGTTTGTTTGATGTCCCTGAAATGACCTACTGTTTTGCCGTGTCTTTCCAGTTGTGTCACATGCCATCTGGCCTAACTCCAAAGCAGGCCTCTGTATCCACTGGTCTTTGCCCTTGACGATGACTTGCACTTCCCTCAGCAAAAATGAAAAAAAAGAAAAGAAATTCTGGGACTCGGCCAGCGCTGCTGCTGCTGTGTCCGATCTAAAGTCCACACCCATCTCTGAAGTAAGAAGAGAGGTTGTGAGTGCTGTAACAAAGGACACGTCTTTCTCTTCACCTTGATGTGATGTTTATGTTCTTCTTGTAGGCCAGCTACACGTTGCATGCAAATCAGATGATTCATGAATGAGGCGTCCTTTTACAAGACGTATAATGTCATTATCTCAAAACTGTATAAAATCAGAATCTAAGATTTATAGTGAAGATTCAAGGATGTATTCACCATGGTTTATTAAGAATATGTGTATGAGAGTGTGTGTTTATTGCCAGATTTTCATCCACCACTCCAGTGAAGTATACAAGACATATGAGACCTCAATTGCAACTCTTCATCAATATATCTTTATCTTAATAACATGATTGATTATACCTAAACTTACATACAGTAGATGTACATAGGTGGAAATTCATAGAATGGGGCACCCTCTAGTGGTTAAATATAAACTTTTTCTGCTGTTCATTTAAAATCTAAAAGAGAATTTGTCTACCTCTTTTGTCTTTACTACTTCTACTATTACCAAAACTAATAATGCCAATACTACTATTGCTACTACTAATACTACTGTCACTGCTAGTATCAGTACTGACACACAACTCTACACACTTACACACTTGTACCTGTAGGTGTCAGCAAAGTTTCAGCATCTGCCACGGAGGACACTGAAGAAAAAGGGATTTTATTATTATTATTATTATTATTATTTTAAGATATGGACGCACACATTCTAAAATATAAGCTACAAAATTACTCAGGACCAGATTGTATGAAAAATATAATATAATATTCTATATAATGAGAAATACTACTACTTTTATTATTATTATTTTTTAATCTTTTTTCTGCTTTGCCCTTATTTTCTGTGCTGCAGGGTTGTTATCTTTTTTCATCGACTTATAATATTGTGACATTTGTGCAACATAACATCTAATTAAGAAGCCGCAGTATACTGTAACAAATAGCCATGGTATAGGCCGCCTTAAAGAACTGTACTGCTGGCACCATTAAGCAATGCTCAGCAGGGTAGAAATAACACATCGCTATATGGGCACCAATGCAGATATACAATGAACAGTGAACATTTGAGTTTGCTCAGCAGTTCAGCAACTGCACCATAAGACCATGAAAAGGTATATTTTCATCAGGGAATATATTAAACAGCATCTTGGCAAAGGGAACGGAATCTAAAAACAAAAGAATATGGAAACTATTAATACATTTTGTGACATGATGTTGAATTTATGTTGAGATGGAGAGATGATGTAAATCCATTATGTTAACATACAGCACGATCAGCAGTCTTCTTGATGTGATTTTCGAGTGCTTATACAGCAGCACTGACAGAGTTTACAATATGAATGAGAAGTACTTTTGAAGATCAGATTTACCGTAAGGAATAGTTTGCCATTTTGAGAGATGCACTTATTTTCTTTCTTGTAAGATTTCTTGAGAAGATCAATACCACTCTCATCCCATGTTTATTAAATATGAAGCTACAGCCAGGAGACAGTTAGCATAACTTAGTGTCAAGAGAGAGAGAGTGGAAAAAAATTACAGTTTGTGATTTCACAGCAGTTTATGGACCATTTATTTGCTGGGGAACAGGGACTTCACCGCTGGTTGCCTGGCGTTGACATCATGTCATCACTTTGGTTTGGTATGGATTGAACAAATGAGACATAATGTGTTAATTAGTGAGCGTTGGCAGTGCTGCCAGGCTGATGTGTTAACCTTTGGACAGAGGTGAGCTCGCCTTTTCTCATCTTTATCTATGCTAAATGTTTCTTGGCTATAGCTTCATGTAAAACATACAGACATTAATCTTCTCATCTAACTCTGTGCAAGAATGCATAAAAATAAGCATATTTTCAAAATGGCAAACTATTCCCTTCATAAGTACTTGCATAATATATCCTTGCAATACCTCCTGAACATTGAATTGACCATAAAAATGAGATTGGCACAATTGATTTTTAGAAAAAACAAAACAAAACATAAAATCTCTGTGTCCTTTTAAAATATCATACTGTCCATGACTGCTCCTCCATTAGGAACCATTGATCATTAGAGCTGGGCATGCCAGACCCACTCTGTGAGAATCAAAGTGCCTTGGGGGGTGAGAAGCACTTGGCAGACACCCAGAAATTATCTCAGAGTCACCCCTGTGGAAGCCAAGATGCCACAATACTGCAGACCAGCTTCCTGTCAAGTAGAAGAATAATGCAAACTTTCTCTCTTTTCGTCTGAAATGCTGATGAGGAGACTAGCGCACACGGCAATTCTGCATTGCATATTATACAGTCTCCTTTTTCATCGTCAAAGCCCTTTCAGTAAGCAGGTGATGATAGTGCAGCTTGCATATTTATCAGCTTTTAAACACAGTTATTGAATTGCTCCTTGTGCCTTACTCTTAAACCTCCCTGCAGCATCCAAGTTTCTGTCGTAAGTTTGGGTGGAAAAAAATAAGGTACATTGAAAGGTGTTGATTAACTCTTAAAAATCACCACTAAATCCAGCTCCAGATCACTGTCTCTTTTAACTCTAAAGCTGCAGTCTGGCCTCCCTCACCCTGCCCGGGAAATTCATTGACCTCTGAGGCTTGGATTACCTGGCATGGCCTGAGAGAGCAGCTCAAGAGCACTTGAGGACAAGACTTGTGCTGCTCCCGATCGATGCACATTGACTGTGCCTTTTTTTTCTACAAGAGTTACATTACAGTAAATGTGTTTGCTTTGCAGTGGTTCTGCAAACTGCAACGGCAAATACCTTGTTCTATAGATTAGGAGTTAAAGCTGAGGTGTAGAGGTCTGATCCTCAAATGGTGTCCTGAGGTATGACAAAGCAAATGCCTTTCTTTATGGCAGCTATAATCTTCAGTTTATGTCATGCTGCAGCATGATGTGATAAGACGTGACATAATGTAATGGGAAGGGTCATCCATGATAGAATGTGTTGTGATATAATGGAACATGATGGATATGGGCAGCGTATGCTGTGATCTAAGGGGAAGTCATATGACATGACCCCATCACCATACACGCTGGGCTCGGATAGCAATAGTACCCCAAACTCTACAGCTAGAGTATGGAGGACCATAACTGCCAAAATCAAAAATAAATAAATGACTCAATAAAGAGATTCATATGACATCAAATACATAAAAGCAACATTAAAAATAAATGTAGACATCAATTATTTTATAAAATGTGACTTAAATGGATGTTTTTGTTTAGTTTTTTTGTATTAACACGATGCTCCAGAGTCCTTGTCAGAGCTGGTGTAACCCCGGTTGTGAGCTGACTGTCTCAGACAGCCTTCGTGTGGCAGTAAGGCATGTAGAGTTGATGCATAAACTCTGATGTTAATCAACCACCAGGTGAAAAGTTGACCCCATGACTCACTTTAAATGACAGACCCCTGTTACATAATGAGTCAGAAATGCAAAAAGAAAATACAGAGATAAGTAGGTAAGGAGAACTAATACAGAAATAATTCATTTAAATTATTTATGTTGCATTTTATAAATTTAATTATGCCTCTACTTACATTTAATATTATATGTAGTGCTTTTAATGAAATTAACATTTATTTTCGAGTTGTTTATTTAGTAGAGTGATTTTTTGTATTACGTAAAATAGTATAGTGACAGCTTTTACATTACTCATAATTGCCTGACCAAATTATTAATGTCATGATCAATTCATCAATTAGTACAGTGATAAGTGATGGTTTGGTTCATGGTTAAAGTCTAACACATGACTGAATTCTCTTTTTGATTAGAAAAGATTCAGCTGAAATCTATGCAGATAATATATTTTTGACAAAAGTTTTGTCTGTAAAAAAAAAAATCGTAAAAAAAATTCTTTTTCGTTTAGTTTTCTAAAGGACAAACATGTACATTTCCTTCAAAACAAAATATTAACAAAGGTGATCTTTTAAAAATGTTTTAAAAATCTGATTTGTTTACATTTATTGACTGCTATTCCTGCAATTCTTAGTATATTACTTCCACCACCTGTTGAGGTTGTGGTGCTGAGGTTGTTGCATTTGTACTACATCGCCCATGTGCTTTTGTGTGTACATATAAATCATCATCTTAAGAATCCACAAAACACGGACAGATCATCAATACATTGCTTGATCAAAAACTCAAAAGGGTACATTTAAATCATCGTACTTGTAGCAGTCTTAACTTTGTGTGACTTGATTATTTAGAACAATTAAATAAGGTGAAAGTTAATTCTTGACCTTGAAAACAGTACTTTCAGTTAGCAGCTGTCCAAGCATGTGCAAGACTTAGATTAAGGTCTTCTGTCTTTTCAGTTTATATCTCTTCTTTTTCTATAATTAATCCAATAACTCCCAAACCCTCCCTCACTCATTGTGAGGGCCTCATCCTTCTCATAAGACACAATCTAAGCCTTGTGTCTCCTCACTTTTCAATTACTCCTAAAGACCCCACACTGACTTACAAAACCCTGCTTCAACACATTAACACTTCTTCTGGGATAACAGCACCTGATAAATACAAAGTATTTAATAGTGTGCAATTAAAGTTAAAGGTCATTAAAGTTTCAGAAAAGATCCTGTCATGGTAACACAGGAACTGACCCAAAATGCAGGCTCAGACAAAGGCTGGCAAGAGAAGGGGATTTATTTGTGATGTGGGAAGAAAGGGGAAGGAGAGGGTCCGATGATGAGGAAGAGGGAATAGCTGAGGAGAAGCACTGGGTGGAATAGTCGGTGGAGGCACGGAACGTGGGCTGTCCGGAGATGGTTGGTGGAGAGCAGGCAAGCAAGCATATGGCAGGAGGTGAGCACAAGAGGATCACAGGTTAGAAACGGGCTAGGAAACCAACAGGAATCACAAAGAACAACAGTTCGAAGGAGGTCCGGACGTAGACTACCATGGTAGGTGAACAAGCAGGTGAGCTGAAGAATGGCAGGTGTGCTTCATCCGTGATTATCCAGGAGGGACCAGGGAAATGTGCCACACCCACAACACACAAACACACAAACACAGAGACTAACAAGGAAAGACTGATAAGTAAACACAAGAAACACAAAGATGGGGAAACAAGGGTTAACACAGGGAATCAACAGTCACGACTGCCATCGTGACCGATCCAACCATAAAGCACTCAACTCAACAAATTAAACACAACTTAGATGATCTGCATGAGTCTGTTGAAGGGTCATTAAGTTTGCTCACAGTGGAGGGGACAGGGGACAAATATAGAGTAAGATTTACAGTTTGCTGCAGCGTTTTAAAGATAAATTAAACTTCTTGTCATTGTATTTGTAAACTAATAAATAATATGTTCCAGTAGATGGTGAGCCAGAGGGAGTTCCACATTCCTCAAACCAAACTCAACAACATATTTATTGTCTGGACACTTGATACAAACTGTAGATATGTAAACTTTTTTGTTTATAGGCACTTCGCTGTCCTTATTGCCCCCCTCTGCTTCGCTGCAAGAAGACAGAGGCAAAGAGGTAGAGAGAGAGAGAGAGAGAGAGAGAGAGAGAGAGAGAGAGAGAGAGAGAGAGAGAGAGAGAGAGAGAGAGAGGCAGATCAGGAGAGGGAGGGGGCAGAGTTTTTGGAAACGGGGAGACGAGCTGCACTGCAGCAACTGGGCGTTGGCTCAGCCCATGGATGGAGGCAGAAAAAGGCAAAGGAAGGAGGGGAAACACAATGAGAGGTACAGGGGAAGTCTATTAGATGTGTTGTGAGGAGATTTAGGCACTAGTAAACGCAAAATATCACTATCAGAGGAGGCAAGAAATATATAGCTATCTTTTTATAGACAATATATCCTGAACTCTGGGTTAGAGCTGGCACTGACCTTATAGATAGAGCTTTTTTTTTGTTCAAAAGAGAATGCAGAGGTACATTTATCTGGTGCTAAATACTGTAGTTTCATTTGACAGCTTAAGTTAGTTATTGGACTTCAGGAGCTTATAAAAGTTTATTTAGTTGATAATATATGTGTAAGTTTGAAACAAAATCCAATGTCTGACATTGATTCGTAACATAGTATTTTTAGATTGTGGTAGTTGTACTTTTACTTATGTATAGGATATTTATCTGTAGTCTTTTTCCATCTGTTAAGTCTGGTACTATGTGTTAGTCAATACTGAGGGTTTCTGTAATCAGTTAAGGCTTACATTTGTTTAAACCTGATCAAACTCACAGTATACTAATATATCTATTAATCTAATTGTGACACACGGAAAAAAAGTACAAACTTCATTTAGTTTGGTAATTACATACAGATTATATACTGATACAGTACAGAGAAAAAACATTATCATATAAAAATCAGGGAGTTATGGTTATGGTGTTATGGTTTGAGGTTATAGGAAAGGCATTTGGAACATATTGAACATATTTGAAGTAACCACTGATCCCAGTTTGTTGGTTTTCCCTCTCAGTTTAAAACTGCTGTCGTCTGCTGTTTTTTTTCTCTTTCCCTTGTGGGGTCATTCAGTTCAGAGGTCGTCTCTGTGTCCTGTCAGTTTCATTTGTGGGAGGTTTACTTTAGTCTCTATGTCCATAGCATTGGTTAATGTTTTATTAATGTTGCAAACTTCTAAAACATCCATTTATACTTTGATATGGACATGGCAATAATGAATTAGCTGGACAAGTAATGTCGTTTTTTTTTCCATGTTCACCTTTTGCAACAGCTCATATATATCTATATAGGTTCAAAACCAGTCACCAGACATCAGATAATGTATTTTACTTGCCTTTTCTTTTTATGTCACTTCAAATATTGTACTTTTTACTTCAGTTTCAAGTTAATTTACAATTAGGATTTTATTCATATGAAGAGTTTTTAAAATATGTTTCTGACAGTTGACAGACAAATGATCCCCCCAGTGAATTGCCACCCACATAGTTGGTAGGGTTTGTGGGTGCCTGTGATCCTGGGAGCTGTGTTGTCAGGGCAATAGCCCCTGATTGGGTCTACCAAGGTGCGTCCCAGGGAAGAGATTCACAGATGGTACATGCATTACTATGAATCATCTGGTCCTTGTATAACCAAAGTGAGAGCTGTGTCCATATTCTTGGCACACATTTTGAGTGGGTGTCAGACCCCGCCAAGGTTGCCCACTTGTCTCTGATCTTGTAATATTCGCAGACAGGATTGCAAGGTGCTGCTGGGGTGAGGAGAGTGTCTGGTTTGCAGAAGCTATGGCGCTGTTGGTTTCATCAGACTGTAACCTTCAGCATGTACTGGATAGGTAGGTTTGCAGCTGTGTGAAGCGGCTGGGATAAGAGTCAGCACCTCCAAGTCTGAGGCCATTGTTCTCTGCCAGGAAAGAAGCACTGAGTTGCTGTCTAAAGCTAAGGAGTTTATGTATCTTGGGATTTTGTTATGCGGGACAGTAAAATGGAGCAAGAGATAAACAGGTGGATTGGTGTCAGCAGTGAGGTTATGTGTTACCAGTCAGTCATTGTTCCAACCCACACCTATGATCATGAACTTTAGACAGTGACAGAAAGAATGAGATCGCAGATACAAGCGGCTGAAATAAGTTTCCTCTGAGAGCGAGGAGCTTGGACATCTGGAGGGAGCTCAGAATAGAACCACTGCTGCTTCACATTGAAAATGAGCCAGCTGAGGTGTTTGAGGTATCTGATTAGGATGCCTCCTGCTACCTGGTTTTCCGGGCACATCCAACTGGGAGGATACCCCAGGGTAGAACTTGCTGGAGGGATTACTTATTTTGTACGAGGAGTGTACTATTGGTTGGATAAAACACGTATTGTGAAGATGTCTCTTTGGCCCTGGGTAATAGTCATGACATCTTCTTAATATTTTCAGAACTTTTACAAACTTAACATTTAATCAGTTATAGAGAATATAATCAGCAGATTATTCCATTATGAAAATAATAATTAGACCTATGCTAAATAATACAAACTGAGCTCCATCTCAACCAACTACAACAGTGACATCCTGCTTTTACATTCCTGCACAAGTAATAATAATCTAATGATAACAGTCACAGTTCTTTTATTATTTTTACTAGTTACTTACATACTTTTACTTAAGTAACATTTTCTTGTACTTGTAAGAGAGTATTTTTACAATGTGGCATGAGTACCTTCACTGAAATAAAGGATCTAAATGCTTCCTCCACCACTGCCTGGGCCTATGTGAGTGTATTTGCTAGGTCAAATGAGGACACTTCCCAAGCACACACACAGGAAATTTCATGTCCTGCTGTCATAGGCCTATTGTAATATAAAGCCATAATGTGCAAGTAGCTCCCTTATCACCCAGCCCACCTTAAGAAAGGCAATATAATGTTTAATGCTCTAAGCATTTTTACCCCCTCCCTATATTTGCCTGCCTCTGTCTTTCTCTTCTTTCCTGCACCGCCCTGCTGCTCTGCCGCTACTGCTGCTCCGTCTCTATTTTTGATTATTCCTCTCTCCCTCCTTCAGTCCTTAACTTTCTCTCAATCTTTCTTTATCTATTTACCCTCTTTTCTTTCTTCCTCCCCTTTTTTTCTTTCCCTCTCTAGGCCAGAAAAATGTGCTGTGTCTGCAGGGAGGTTATTTGGTGCAGGAGACCGGGAGTAATTGATAATGACGCTGCTTTTGCTATCAGGAGAGCTGTGTTTGCTTTTAAAGGAAACGAGACAGAGACAGAAGCACAGGGAATTGCAAGTTCGACAAGGATAAAGAGGCAAGAGTGTAAGAGAAGCCATGAAAAAGGTGGACAGATATTGAGGAAAGCCAGAGAGGAAGACAATTAAGACGTAAAAGGTTTTAAATTACAGAAACTTGTTTTTGTCCTTTGTCATATTTACTGAACTGAACAGACTACATTTCAGTCATTTATTATTGGCTGACTGTTTTCTTACCTGTTTTGCTTTAATTCACCACGACTGAGTTGCAGATCTGTTTGTAATATACCTTTCACATTTTTAAACTCAGCCCATCTATTTCTTTCATTCAAACTGTAATTTTTTAATTAACTAATTGACAACTAATTAATTTCACAAAATAGTTATCCATTAAGTACTTAGTTTAGACCTGAAAAGCAATGCAGGCATCAATAAAGTTTTGATAAATACATTTAAGCACCAATGAGTGATGGGAAAGGCTCCAGTCTCCCTGCAAATGTGCATAGATCAGCCATTTTCTATAGTAGGTTTTCTGGTTCTTTACAATGGAACTGATATTTTGCAGACTTAAATTTCACATCCTTGTAATGTAAAGTATCAGAATAAAAAAAATGATTGCTGCGTTGAAAATGATTACAATAACACTCAAAATTATTGTTGTCATATTTGTAGTGTTTTTTAGTACCTTCTGTGTAATGCAGGACTGAAACAATGTACCGCACAGCAGTGGTGCCAAACACTGGAAATCTGATAAATGACATTTGATACAACAGTGAAACAAGGCAAGTAAACAGTTTCACTTGTGTATCTTGTTGTTATTATGAAAATAACTTGTCCTGGATGAATGCAAAGATACTGTATATTTGTCAGACAAATGGGTCCCTAAGACGATAAAGATTTTCTAAATTCCTTACAATTATATATATCTATCTATATCTATATATATATATATATATAGTTTTTTCTGTGTTTTTGATGCAGTCATTGAGTTTCCAGCACTGGAGCCTGGCTGCGTCAGACCTGCTTCACCACTGAATGTGCTTCTGAAATATTGATGAGAGCTCCCAGGCTAAACCCACGCTCAATGTGGCCTCAGGTTAGATTTATCATTAAAACATTATACCCTATAAGGTATGTAGGCAACTGCTAGTGAGTGCTGTGCTGCATCCACCATACTCTAGATGCACATAGAAATGTCTTGGTACATGTGCACAACCACATATACACTCTGATTTACATGGAAGCTCAAAAGAAGTCATCCATAACTAATGGAAATGTTCCTAAATTCTTTCCTATATATGTCATAGTCATAGTGTCATAGTCACAGTCATCAATCTTAGAGACATTCTGGTTCAAACGTTCTTCGACTTTGAAGGGTTAATTCTGAGAAAACAATATGAAGGAGGGACAGGAATAAACAAAAGCTGCACAAAAGAAGATTTTTGGGAATAAACTTCCTGCTCGTCATGCACAGGGGAACATCACCACACCCAAAATGCAAAACACCCCGCCATGCACACTGCCTCATCCCGCTCTGTCTCTCTCTACACAGAGGAAATGAGATATGCTGATTAAGCTGGCAGGCCTCTCATGGCTGAATACGAAGCATTTTGGCATTTCTGAGACATCAGAGTGAGTCAGGCAACCTGGGGGGAGGCTGTGATATTTCATCTCTCTCAGTCTTTGGTGTTTTAGCTGTGCTTGCTTCTCTCATCCTCATAGAGTATACTCTCAAAAATGTGTGATGTGTCTCTGTTAGGGTTGTCCAAAATCTTTTGTGTCTCGGATACTGTATCCCTTTTTTTCCTCTGAGAGCTTTACCATTCAGTTCTTTTTGTGTTTGTGAGGACTTATGCTGTCTAGGAAAGCTAAAAGTCTGTCTTTACACCGTAAGCTTTAGATTATAAACCGTAACTAGGCTAAAATGTTGAAGTTAGCACGCAAAAACAAAATGAGCAACACTAAGGGAAGATGTCTGTACACTTTAAACTGTACACTGTACACTAGCTGCATCAAACTGCAGGGTTAGAGTTAGGCTGTTCAGCCAACACTCCATCGAAACTCAACAATCGACTGTCCTACTACTACTAGTTTTCTGGACTGTAGACACGACTGCTACCCAGTTCATTTCAGCCCACTCACTACACTGCTGTAGGACAAAGTCAATAAATAAATGGATCAGAAGTGGGTTAAACAACTCATGAAGCATGCTGCATTATAAAAAATGCTGCTCTGTAAAGTATTTTCTAGCATAGCTTTTGCATGCACTTTGTTAAAAAAAAAGAAGATAATATTCTATTCTATTCAAATATTTTTTTTAGCCCAAGTACGTCTAGCTGTCTCATAAACAACCAGGAGCACTGTAGATGAATGTGCACTTGCTCTAGGCACGCATAGTTTGCCTGTGTGCGACAGTTTCCTGCAGCCTCAGTCTCATGAAATATGCAGAGTTAAGCTCAGTCATTGCCATTCACTATTCAGGGTTGCGTGACTTTGAGTTTCATGATCCAAACCAAAGAGACAGCTTACACAACCGTGATACTACACTCACTCCATTCAGCCTTTACAGCACAGTTTGTAGTAAAAAAATGGAGGTTAGTAGATTATAGAGAAAAAAGAGGAAGGAATTATCCCTAATGTTAACAATTGATAACTGGTTAGTGTTTAATTATAGATTGTATGCATCATACAAAGAGATTGTACTGGAATATCCATATTATATATTCTGCCTCTTGATCTGCAGAAGATGAAAGGTGTCCACGAGTCATTAATATGACATGAAAGTACAGAATCTAAAAGTCTTATTTTGTGAAAACAAGTGACAATAAGCTGCCTTTGAGTTAAGATTAGTGCAAACAAACTGTGTGACACTAATCAGCTCTGTTTCAAAATTTCAGTTAGAATTACAGCTTAAGAAGCTTGGCCTATAAAACTAATCATATGTTTTTCTAATCATATTTAGACTTTGTTGTCACTGAAGGGAGATCTAGCTGACAACAAAACACAGAGCAGCACAAATTATCATAAAAACTATTTATATGAAAAATATTGTTTCATTTAAATTAAATCACACAGTGGAAAGAGGAGTGGTTGCGTGATCGGGTAAAGGAGAGGGACGACTGCAGGAGTTCATGTTGAAAAAAAAAAAAAAAAGGAGGCACCAACCTCAATGATTTTCAAGTAGGAGCAAAGCTGAGATGCAAAGCTGATGTAAGGCTCCAACAACCATGAGTCATCTCTCCATTAGGGAAGCACCCTCCCTTCATCCCCTCCTTTTTCCATCCATCCACTGTCCCTTCTTTCCCTTAATGCATCTCCACTCTGCATCTCATGATAGTTTTTCTTCAACTGAAAAGTGAGCACACTGAGAAGCTGCAGTAAGTTCTGCAATAACAAGCGAAAATATGTTTATGCTTTGTAGGCGTGCGGGTTTATATCTTTGCAAAGAAAACTATGTTTAATGCAAAAATGTAATATCTGAAGTGTAAGTTTGTAATTTTCTGAGCTGCTACTAGTAATATAAACACAGACTTTTTAGAGAATGTGTCACTTTATATTCAATATGAGCAGAGATGATTCGAGAGAGAGGCATAAAAAAAAGAATATAAAAATGAGACAGAGGGAAGAAAGTAGGAGAGAGTAAAAGAGAGTAAGATAAGTTTTCTACTTCATCTCTGGCTTTTAGCACAGTCACCATGGGAAAAGCTGCGAGTCCCTTTATACATGAGCACGCCATGAGGGTAGATAGACAGTGTCATAATACATTCCTTGTCCCCAACTTTAACCACTAACCCTAAAGCTATGTCCTCGCCCTCAAACAGCTCTTTGTAGAGCTAAGAAAGCTACTGCTGCGTCTCAATTCGGATACTTTAGTTAGTACACTTCTATGTAGTTCACTATGTACACTATGTTCTTGTGGCGTAGTGCGCCAATTTCAGCAGAGTAGTGTCGTCTCAGTTCGACTACAGCTGAGCACTTACCATAAATGACTCAAAATTTTACTGCTTTTTTTTTCCGTGCAAGCGAAGTATTATTGGCAACATTTAATCGACAAAATATAAATATAAAAGTCATGTATAACCTACATTTGTATATTGCGGTATTCACTGTAACTGCTTCAGCTCAAGCAGTTTCCTTGGCCACCTATTTTTACAATGCCACTTGTTCTTCCCATTTCGCTACGTAGCAAAAATGGCAGCAAGTGAGGGCAAGTGTCCAGCTTTCCACACTTAACTCTTTGACCATTAAGAATGCACCATTCAGGTATTAATAGTATACTGTGTTTTGCCAGAATTGACAATGTGAATGCACTTACTACATGGCTGGACTGTGTGTGGTCAATGTGTTGAATTACAACCAATTATTACATGATAGTCAGTTTTGTAGTATCTATAATGTGAATTCCTGGATATCAAATGTTCCTATGCAATTTTCTACAGTGGTTCCAGTAATATTATGTCTTCTAAGTGTACTGAGGCAGTACTCGGTACTCAGGGAAGAGAACGTATAATGATAGAGAAGCCTTTTCTTTTCATATGGAATCTGAGATGATATATTTAGATGACAATTTAGAATGTGCAGCAGTCAATGAGTAGGACCAGTAAAAGCCTCCCTGAGGGCGTAACTGAAGATTGTTTGTGCCAATTCATTATGAGAGAGCAACGGCTAATAGAGAAACTCCAACGCTCAACCGACTAATGGTGTAAATTCATCACTCGGATGTCTAAGCCCTAAACCTTACCTAAATATTTAAAAGGCAGTGAGTATTGTAATGCTATTGCACTGGTGGTATTGTCCTGGGCACTGATTCACAATGTGTGGGGAATACTGGTGAAATGATTTTTACACACACATTTAACTAATTCTTACAGTGTATGTCTCTTGTAACGGTAGAGCTGACACACAAGCATGCACACACATCTTATTGGAAACAGTCACGTTGACTTGAGGGATTACATACTGTCTCAGAACACTAAGTGGTACTTAGTAGGATTGGCTACAGGCAGCCCACACTGGTGCCTTGCTACTGAACCTATTACTGTCTGTAAATAAATGTATCCTCATTCACCTCCGGCCATTCTCTGAAACACAATTTAATCACAACTTTAATCCCAAGGACTGAAAAACGTTGAAATTATACTGATGGTTGTGGTGCTGTGATGCTTGACCTGTTAGAGGGTCAATCAAACAGCAACAGAACAAAGCAAACAGTGAGAGTGGACAACTAAACTATGAAAAATACAAAGTACATTTCAGTCTACATGTAACAAGTTCACACACATATGTGATCATAATTGTGCTCTTTAGTTCTTAATTGTACAAACAAATTCAGGATTTGTACAAGAAAAAGATGGCTCAACCGGACTGATTTAATCATTTCGCCAAGAAGAAACTGCTTAAACAGCAAATCCAGTCCAGCAATGAAAAAATACAGAACCGGGATACACTAAGAGCAGAAACACAGGGAGAAGCACAAAGACTGAATAGGACTGGGGAGAAGACACAGTCGACCTGACAATGGTAAGAGGGAAAACATAGGAGAACTAATTAACTACTTAAACACAGGTGACACAGAAAACAGACAGGAAAAAGACAAAGACAGGAAGTGAAGTAACACGAGACACCCTAGTCAAAACTCTTTGCAAACCGAACTGATCCTGGAACAGTTTAGAACAAATACACAATACTGTTTATTATATAGCATTACATACATGCTGTTGAAACAATACTTTCAATTAACCTAAAGATGTTTTGAACCACAGTCAGGGTGTAGACCCTGTCATTTTCCATCCATTTCCATTTTCTTTCCATCTATCCAGGGTCAGTTTGCGGTTGCAGGTTGCAGTTTGGCATTCCAGACGACCTTCTCCCTAGCAACGCATTCTTGTTCCTTCCGGGGGATACCAAGATGTTCCCAGCTCAGATGGGCTATGTAGTCCCTCCAGTGGGTTTTGGGTTTGTCCCGGGGTCTCTTACTAATTGGATGTGCCCAGAAACACCTCCAAAGAGAGGCTCCAAGAAGGCATCCTAACCTGATGCCTGAACCACCTTAGCTGGCTCCTTTCGATGCGAAGGCACAGCGATTCTGCTCTCCAGCTCTCTCCAGATGTCCAAGCTCCTGATGCTATCTCTAAGGCACCTGATAGGGGAAAATCATTTTGGTTGCTTACATCCATAATCTCATTCTTTCGGTCACTACCCAAAGCTTATGACCATAGGTGAGGGTCAGGACGTAGAGGGACTGGAAAATCGAGAGCTTTGCCTTCCAGCTCAGCTCCATCCTCCTCACAACGGTCTGATACAATGTCCACGATACTGCTGCAACTGGTCTAGGACACTTGAACTTCTTTGCTTGGGACAGCAAACCCCTACACCCTTCTACCTGCACTAAACCACCAAGTATCTGGCTTTGACACCAGAGACCACATTTTCTATCTCATGTCTATTCCTAATGCTAACCAAATTTTAATCAAATATTATTAAATAATAACCAAATAGTTTCAATTTAAGTTTATACAGACATAACCATGGTGATACGTCAGAAAATGGTAGAAGGTTATAACAAATTCTGACGTATAGCTATGGACTTGTTGAGTGCAACAGTTTGTCAGTATAGACAGCACCCACCCTCCTCACTGCAACAATGTTCTGTTCATGCTGCAGCAACAGATACAGTTACGTAATATATTTCAAACGGATAGTTAGCATCCCCAAAACGCACACACACCAACACCCACCTTTCTAAACCTCTCTAAGCCTCTGCTCTCTCTCCCTTTCTCTCTCTCTCTGTCTCTCTTTTCCTTGCTCTCCCCTCCCCTCCCCTCCCTCCTGTCCTCCTCCCTCATTCAGCTGTATCATGATTCTGCAGCTCAACCTCTGCAGCATGACTCCACTTTCCTCTGCGCCTCAGTCTGCCTCTCCAGCAGCTCGTTGATAAGTCTAAGGGAGATGCTGGGATGGCTTAAAATAACTGTAGACAGACCTATAGTACACACACACACACACACTCCTATATCCTCTCTTTTCCAAACACACATGTCGTTATATATCATGGTGTTTTTACGAGTAACACATCACACTTTTAGTGTTTTATTACTGCAGACAGTTAAATTCTTTCTTAATGCAGTCATTACAGCTTTTTAAAGATGCCCTTGCACATAATTCAGACAGAAATAGCGTAAACTAAAGAATATACGGCTGTCCCACCGCAGATCTTTGAGGAAAAAAAAAAACACACACATTAATGTCCTACCACATAAACAACATTTTTACGCAGTCTCCCTTTTCTTTATATGAAGCTCCCCTTGTCACAAGGAAACAAAGTAAAAACTGTGTTCCACTGATTTATGAGGATGCAGGTGCTAAAGAGTTCACGGAAGCTGAAAAGAAAGGCAAGAAAGGGATTACTTTTTTAAAGGATGACAGTAATTATGTAGTGAAGGCTTTCAGAGAGGGATATTTCTTTAATCTGACCGATGAACAACTTCCCTGACCCTGAGATTGTTGTTAAGCATCCTAAATGGAAATCTGTATGCTGCAGTGACTAGTAATTAAGAACACTATACAGATGTATCATTCCCTTCTCATGCATTATAAGTAACCACTTTTAGTTCCTCTAATCTCTTCAGGGACATGAAAATTGGATATCCCGTGCAGTTCTCTAATATTGGCAAAGAGCTTAGCACTAATGAAGTTCTTTTCTGTCTGTGAGTCAAGCTTTCATTTTTCAGTTACCAACATTTTGTCAAAGGTTTTGGGGAAGCTACAACTTCCTGCCAGCTACGGTATTGTTTTCAGTATTGGAACCATGCCTCTGGTATCAGTGGGTGTGCAAGTCTATACACTGATCTGATACCACGTAATTATTAGCCCCGAAATGTGAACCTTTTTTTTCCAGGATGGCAAAGTCATCACTCACCCTACTCTGACTCTCGCTAACCTGATATTCTTACCACAATCTCAGCTATTGTTTGACAATGATTTAGTCTCTAGAGGCAACAGCCAATGTTTCAAGGCTTCCAGTGTAGTCAGAGTATACCCAAAAAAACAAAACCAGATATCTAGACCAAGTGTTCCTGCAGCCAAATTGGCAAATGGTACATTTACAAGAAACACATTTCTGCTGATCTCTATAATCACATATTTTCATATGAATACAGAAAACTTTAGAAAAAACTAATAAACTCTAATTAAAAGCTAAATTGATGATGATAGCCGATAGGTTCTGAAATTGCATTCGGGCCAACTCATTCCACCGGTTTTGCCCTCCACATGCACTGTTGAAACCTAAGCCCTTCTCAAGCACGACTGTCAATACTACTTGGACTACAAATGAAAATCAGAAACCTTCTGATGTCAAAATCTTGGTCCCTTGCCTGCAAACTCTGCATTATATGCAGATATCTGTTTATAGAGATTATTCCTACCCTAACCCTGACCAATCTCACTCCTCAAGCCTAAACCTAACCAACCAAAATGAATGAATGCAACAAGTACGAGTCAATCAAAGTCAGAGTATGGCTAGCCATTTGTGCTGTGCTGCCACTTCACACTGGCAACTACTGTTTCACTTGCAAAGGCCGCACCATTAACAAGATATGTTTAAATAATTTATTAACAAAATGAAAAGATTGTGAGTGAATCTTGAACTCTTGTGCTTCTTCAGTGTGTTGCTGCATTGTGGGGAAGCTTCAGTGGGGAATCCACTGTAGCACTGGAGACGATGGACCCCCACAGGACCCTATGGAGAGTGGTAAGGAGAGGAAGAAATAGGAAAAAGAAATCAGGTATACTATCAGAATACCAGAGCGAAAGAGGAGGAGGGGGTCACAATGATATTTACAGGAATAGTCGGAAGTGGCACGGTTAAGGTGTGGTTCTGCTCCTGAAACTCTGCTGAAACATCAACATGCCAGGGGCGCAGATAGTGGGTGTGTCAGGTGTGTCATGACACACCCACTTTTGAATGACCGTAGATCCGTCCCACCCACTTTTATGTAGCTTAACGTTTTTTTTTTTTTGTTTTGTTTTTTTAAACTTTGTCTTCTTCAAATCTTCTGATTCAAGCATCACGAGGAAACCAAAATATGAATTAACATAATATTTGGTTTACTGAGGTGTGTGCTGATGTGCATGCGTTGTGTGTAACAACGCGTACGCATCAAGCAAGTGACTCGTTTGGACTGTGCAGCAAAGAGTGTGGAGTCGTCGTCGACTTTGGTTGCCACGGTTACCAACTGATCACTTGGACAGCTAGCTGCACGTTCAGCACGGCATGGCATGATGAGAAGGACAACAAAAAAGCAAAAGACTATTGCGTCATTTTTTCAAAAAGTCACTTCTGTAAGTAAATTGTACTTTTTAAATATATACTTCATCACACCACATTGCATTTCTGAGAGTCTCGAAGCAATGTCCTCTCGTGAAAGTAAAATCGTACGAGGCAAGAGACAAACTTTCGCCTTCTGTCTCCGCGTAGCCTGTAGCCTACATGTAAATACCTCGTTGGACATTAATAACGTAATGCCGTTTTAATGTTAATCTGACTTTCCTCGCCACGCACGAGCATAGGCCTACTGTTTAACAAGGACTGACTAAACGCACGTAGCCCACCCAGTTTCTCAGCATTTTTTAAAACGAGTTTAGCATTTTTGTGAGGGGGTTTCTGTGTGTGATGACAGTTAATAATTTGTAATGATTTTCATGAGCTACGTTAATATCATATCTAACCCTAACCCCCCCAGTTTCTCAAACCTATCTGCGCGCCTGCAACATGCTGATGTTTAGCAGGTATAATGTTTATCGTGTTCACCATTTTAGTTCAGCGTATTACCTAATCACAAAACACAAAGTGCAGCTGAGGCTCCACGGGTATGTCATTACTTCTGTAGTAATATTTGGTCACAAACCAAAGCGTAGTCAAAAAAAGTATGACCTGGTGGTGGTGCTGGATGAAGGTGAAGGGACTACCAAAGTTATTACAATTCCCTGATGGTAACATGAATGTCTGAACCAAAATTGAATGGCAATTCATCCAACAAGATATATTTCTCAAAACCACAAATGTCAAGTTTGTGGTAGAGCTAGAAAGAAAATGTCACCAAGCCAATAAGTTTAATGGCCTGGGAATGATAAATGTTTACACCAAGGTTTGTGCCAATCCATCTGGTAGATGATTAGAAACAGCAATAAATTTGCCCTGCCTGTTAGGTTGAGTTAGATAAAAGAACAGGACACAACCCAACCAGACTCATTAAGTTTCATCCAGTTTATGCTGACATTTAAATTGAATAAATTGTCACAAATTGTTTGCATTGCTGCAAAAAGAATTTCCTCTTGTTGGACAATAAAGGTCTGAACTAAACTGAACGGACATACACCTACAGAAACACACACAGGTACTCTACAACAAGTGATGACTCATATCAGTTTCATCTGAATTAGGTGAGTCATCACTCGAACAGAGAGAAAAGCTTCTTTCTCCCTCATATATGAACCTAATAATATTCTATTTACACTCAAATGTTTCATTTAACTTTGTGCTGACAGTATTCTCCAAAACAACACTATTCATTTACTACATTAATTGTACAACTGTGGTGAATTAAGTGCTTACAAAGACAGGGTCCAGTATCTTTCAAATATTGCTTGCAGTAGATTGTTTTATGCATCTCATTTGTGACTGAGTGTTTGACCCATAAGACCTCACTTGCTTCTGTGTATAGTGTCCCGTCATGTGATCAAATGAATAATGTGGCTGCACAAAGGTCAGTCAGGCATATTGTTAAGTATTTTAGCGGATGTCGTTTAGGTTATTCTCTAGTCTGGTTTCGTCACACTTCTGTCTGGTGCATCAGAAAAATACGCAGTGAGGTAATTTTCTGAAGCACAAGTACTGAATAGACGATCCACAGAGGGCATAGCATTAAAATGTCTAAAAAATGATGGAGGATGGAGACATAAAAAGAGAGACAGTGAATCTGCTTCTGTGTAGGTGGAGACAGCAAAAGAGGGAGGAGGGTTGCAGAGAAGGAGGGTGATGAGAGACTCTGCAGATTAAAAACACGATGTCCGACTACTAAAGATGGTTCAGGATATTGGAGATAAAGATAAATAAGTCTGGAAATGACCCCAGATCACATTATATTTGTTGTTGGGTGCCTTTAAGAGTGGTAGAAGGAATGCTGGATGGATGGAATGATTCTTTACTGATACTATACTACTGAGAGAAAAGAGTGGTGTAACAAAAGCATTAACTCACTTACAACCTGCAACCTCACACATAGAAGCTTATCTCAGAGTGAGCAATTGTCACGTTATCTGAACTGGCAAGTGGGTAGCCTCGTTCTGCTGACAGGACCATATGCACGATTCAAGTAGTTGGCTCTCTAGGGCAACAGGACCTCAAGGACCTTAAGACTGACTCACCTGTTGACCCGTTTGTCTTTGCAGCCTGTCTTTGCATAAAACTGCTAAAAACTGTCCAGTCACAGAGTTTGTTGAGTGTTCTTACACAATAAACAGAATCTGATTTTGCTAAACCACAGGAAAAAAACTGACCCTGATGAAAGAATTAAATAGGGGCCTCACACCAGTCAATCACATCAGTAACCCTACCCCTAATCCTCAGTGAGTAATTCAGTTAAGTCTGCTTGACTTCCGCTGATCGTTCCCTTCCTCCTTCAGGCGAGAGAAGCTGCTGACTGTAGCATTACACACTTTAAGACTCATTCTGAGGGGGAAGACCTTGTCAGCATTTGTGAGAGAGACCGAAAGAGAAAAACACAGAAGGATACAGATCTGCTATGTACTATGTCTGTGTGTGTGGACATGTATTATTCATGTTGTGGGAACATCAATCTGTTTACACACTCACATTGTGGGGACTTTCCTTCCTTTTGGGAACAAAACACAAGTCCCCATAATGTAAAATATTTAATTTTACGATGAGGACTCGGTATAAGGTTAGGTTGGGTTAGGGGTAGGGTAAGGTAATGAAATGGAAACACGGCTGTGTGTGTGTGTGTGTATGACAGTGTTTGCATGTACAACACTCTGTGTGGTCTTTCTGTTTGTACTGAATGACCCTGAAGAACAGCGCCCACAACAGCCTTCTGCAGAGGTAGCAGCAACACAATGCAGGAACTTCCCCTTCGGACATCAGGTCACTCTATTTACAAAGTACAAATGGGTAAACAAATTTGTCTCAATGACATTGGTGCAGGGACATATTGACAGCTTACGCAGCCACACAATACATGCTGACATGTAGGGTTCAGGGACAACAGGGGCTCACGTAGCTAGAAAGAGAACACCACAAACATACTGAAGGCAGCTGTACATACAAACAGTTAACCGTCCATATGTACTGAATATGGCAAAACATTGCTAGAACCATTACCATATATTACAAACATAATTTTTATCCAAACTTTTATACTGTATATAAATATTACACTATAATTAAAATGCATACTAATGGAATTACAAATTAAATCTGGGGTTAGAAAAACAGTATAGAAATTCATGTAGTAAGTGCAATAATCAGGTGATAAGTCAATTAACAGAGAATTGATTATTTTGTGCTAAAAAGTTCATGGTTCTATAATCTGAAATGTGAGGATTTGCTGCTTTCCCTTATTACCCATATTTTTTAGCTTTAAACAAACTGTTGTTTCTGATTTTGTTTTGTTTTTTATATTTACAAATCTGAGAATCAAGTTATTCTAAATACTTGCAGTCCCATACATAACCTCAGAAAAATTAACATCCTTTCAACCAACAAAAACAGTTAAATGTTGCTTATACATTATTCTTTGTGTAGTAATAATATAATGAATGAGACAGTGACTATTTTTCTACATATATTTAAATTAAATTTTCCTGATTATACTCCTAATTATGCGTACCTTTACTTAAAGGACCAGTGTGTAGGATTTAGTGGTTAGCGGTGTAACTGTTGATTGCAACACCTTTCGTTTCTAGCACAAAGGAGAAACTATGGTGGCTTAATTCATGATAGCACATCATGATTTATTATTTTATTTATGTCTTGTTTACTAAACTGAATCAGCATAATAATAAGCAACTAATTAGTAAAGAGGAAAAAGTATATTATAGGCTTCAAAAATGTAGTGGACTAGACATATGAAGTAGCATGAAATGGAAATACTGCTGTGTGATCAAAGAGAGTGCAATATCCAGAACACATAGTACAAAGCTCTTAGGGTAACTGATGGAGGTGTCATTTGAGGTCAGAAAAAATATTATCATAACACATAGCATGAATAAGCAGTCTGATTATCAGGATATACTCTAAATCATTTATCTCTAACACCAAATGTTCCCTAAAGTGCAAACAATATAAATCACTGGTTATTTAACACAAAATAAGCTTTTGCTTTCATCACTGCGACATAAGGAAACACATTTAATAGAACATAAAATGTGTGTGTGTGTGTGTCCGGGTGCGCGTGTGCACTTTAAATTGGTTCAGGGAGTCAACAGATTTATACCACGCTCCCTGCTTTGTTTGTCATATATTTTGTGGATAACTTCATTAGAAGGTGACAGATTGAAAGTAATGTTGACATTTTATTGAAGGTTTGATGTCTCTCCTGCTGAGGAAGTGCCTTCCGAAAGATTTAACTTGTTATTTTTCAGGCTGTGTTTCAAAGCTTTACAGAGGAGCAAATAGTGTGTGTGTGTGTGTTTGTGTGTTTGTGTGTGTGGATCTTGCACGTCTTGTTTTCCCACATGTGTACATGAACTGCACTTGTGTGTATCATTTATTTGAGTTTTCATTCTCTGTAGTCTGTCCTGTCTGATAGCTTCATCTGAGTGTGTGTGTGTGTCAAAATGGATGTTTGTGTGATATAACTATTGGATTTGTGCCAGCCATTTTCCCTGTGCGAAGAGAATGTGGAACAGTTTTATTTCTGTGGCTACGTAGCCGTCCACAGAGAATCACCTATAAGAAAAGACGCTGCGTCTGCCCGAGAAAGTGAGAGAGAGAGAGAGAGAGAAAGAGAGAGAGAGAAAGAGAGCTACTGATGCATTGCAGATAAACTGCAGATCCTAGTGTAACCCCTCCCTTCCTCTTCTCCTATACAAACCCCCACCTCTGCTCTTGTTGCTCACATCGCCCCATACAGCTATCTACAGCCTGTCACACCCTGCTTAGCTCACCATCTGATCCACTTGACCTTACACCTCTCGCCCATCCATATCACAAGCCCACAGAGCTTTGACCTTCGGGGGAATGCTGCAGTCATTTGTTACAAACGTCTGATTGGTTCACAAATGTTGAAATGATTATGTCCATTCTGAAACATGCTGTGACTTGTTTGCACTCTGGCAAAGAAATTCACAAGACAAACATGTAAATCATTCATTTACATGAACCTAATTGTGTAATGCCCTTTACGTCATTATAGGCATGTCAGTCTGAAAGCATCACTGACGTGCCAATAATAAGTTAAAGCTCACCCATGAATGTAATATTGCCATTATAGAACCAACTTAAGTAAAAATAAATAATCAAAGGATATTCATGTTTTGGGTCAATTTGTTCTCAAAATAAAAAAAAATTTGCTCGCTGTTTCCGTTCCTATCTCCATTTCGATGGATATACATGGGGTCAAGGCAGTAGACTGTAATGGAGTTTAATACTCCAGCATGTAGTCTGGGCCTTAGTAATGACCTAACAACAGGGACGATTTTTAGTCCTGGCGAGAGTGTACCAAACCTAATAAATACATGTATTAATCGTAATTGTTATTTTTGTTGACATATGTCCCCCTTCTTTGGTTTTCACCTTAAATAGGGTTTAAGTTTAGTAATATCCTCTTATTCCAGTCTGCCTGCATCATATGTCTATTCTAGTTTTGGTTTGTTCCATCTCTTAAAGGATAATTCAGTGATGTTTCTTAATTAAGATGAACATAAGCCCTAACGCTAACCCTAACACTATATTCAATTTTCTCACATACATAATCCTGCTGCCATACACTAACATGTTGTAATTTACAGCTGAAAATAGACCCCAACAAAAACACTATTTACTCCTGTTTGACTAACATTTTCTAAGAAACACACATTGTTCTTTTTGTTTTGTTTTGTGTCTTTTCATTGGATTTATGAATATGGAATAACACCAAACTCAACTATGTGATGTTTCATTGAGTAAAACACACAGCCCTGTAGTTTTTTTTATAGCTTCACCATTCAAATGTTATTATATATTCTTGAAGTCTTATGCACAACTTTATATTTTCTCAAATTTCAGCCATATGTTTGGTAGCTTTGTAAACGTTGGGATCTCACCTAGAATTTGAGATAAAATTCTATGAATTTTAACAATGTTTGGCTGCACAGCACAAGTTTGTAATGACCCTCCAGTAGGTCTCATGAGGTCTAGGGTGTGAAAATAGTGAATCAGAATAATCTATACCTAACCGGTAGAGTCTGCTGGGATTCCTAGATTTCCATACTCACAGGCCATATTTTCACATAGGCAGTATAATCACAGGGAGTGTCATGCGTTTCGCTCCACTACATTTTTTTTTTCTCTCAGCCCAAAAGACAAACTGCATATAGATTTTCTTGGCTGATATGTGCATCAGCAGAACTGTGAAAACCCCTGGGAAAAAATGTGCATCAATATACAAACCTCAAACGGGAGCTGAACATGCAATAATCTGAATCCACCACTCTCAAGGCTCTGAAATGCACACACGTACACAAACACATGTGCGCAGTCATGAGAGAAAAAAAATATGTCATGTATTCTGTAATATATCATTATACATGACAAACTGCAAGCACACAGTTCTCAGGTGTAATGGTGCATCGGGACATAGCTGTGACCTTGGTACCTAGGATGATTATCCACTGCATCCTGTGAAGGACATCTCCGTGACAACTGCATGTGGTTAACTGATGGCAAATGATGCCAGATATAACAGATGGATGCTAGTGTTGTAGTGAGATGAAAAGTGGTAAAAACACTTTTGAAATCACACCTTTGTTTAATGAACAAAAGGAGACAGCCATTATGGTAAACTGGGAGGGTGTCAGCCAGACACTGACGGAGGGAGAGACAGCGGTGGTGTGGGGGGCACAGAGGGAGGGAGGAAGGAAGAAAGAGGGGGAGATCGGAACAGATGGAAATGATGTGAGGACGTGATGTGAAAAAAAGACAGAAATATAAAGTTCTAAAAAGTGGAAAATTGATGCAGAAAAAGACGAGAAAAGCAGCAGCAATAAAAAAAATAATGATAATGCAACAGATAAGAACAGTGACAGAGACGAAGTAGACACTGTTCCGACGCTGGTGTCCTGAGCGGCTTAGTATTTATGGCTGTGTATGTGACAAGTCATTCTGTCTGGCCACCTGCATGCACCCAAAACTGTCCTCTACATCTTCCACAGGCAACACTATCTGACGTCAGACACACACACACACACACACACACACATACTTGCATACAAGACCCCTTCACTGGGGCCTATATTTATAAAGGGGGATTCATTACTTATACTATATGGATATTTGAGCACCTTTTCATACTTTTCTGTGCTTTTGTTCTATTTTGCATGTTTTGGGATTAGACTTATATTTCAAGTTAAGATATGAAATCTTATTGCATACAATAGCCAGGTTTCCATCTAACTGTTGCTCAAAATTTTAACAGAATTTTGAGAAAATAAGCAAACAAACAAACAAAAACAACAAAAAACGTTTATGTCAGTTTCATGTATTAGTTTGGGGAATGTTACATTCTTTTTATCCTTTACTCAGATCTGTTTTCGTCTCTTCAGTGAAAGTCTGTCTTTATTGCATTTTGCCTTATTTTGCTTTTATTGATAGAGCAATCTCCCCACTTCAGCTAAACCAAAATATATATATATATATTCCAAGATCTTTTCAATTTTTTTAGCATTTGCATTTTGCTTTTCTTGTCCACAAAGGGAAAGTGTGCATACAAACAGATAGACCTAATTATATTTTATGGAAGTAAAGAAAAAGCATGCTTCATGGTAATGAAGTGCTAATCAGACTACAGAAAAAAGTTTTAGCTTTGCTTGTTCCCCCGATGGGTTCCAAGATTGGCTTCATGGTAACATGTCCAAGAAGATTGTTTACTTCATGAGAATACCTCTATACACAACATGATGTCAATAAAGAAATAGTTTCCCAGTTTGGTGTGGATGAAGTCAACTTGTCATACTTTTGAGTTTGTTTGTGTTTCCTGTTTTATTTTGTAGTTCCACTGTCTGTCTTGTCTTTTATTTCCTGTCTTGTTTCCCGCCCTTTTTGATTTTGCACCTACCCCTGATTCTCTGTGTTTTAGTTCTCACCGTTTTGTTTATCATTAAAGAGAACGTGTTTAATTCCCTGCATTTGGGTCCTTCTCCTGTTCCTTCCTATTTCCCCTGTGATACAACTGGTGTGTACAAAATCCTGACCTCATCCCCATCCAATACCTTTAGGATGAATTGGAACACACCGACTGCGGGCCAGACTTCATTGCCCAATGTAAGTCCCTGACCTCACTAATGCTCTTGTGGTTGAATGGGAGCAAATGTCTGCAACCAGTCGAGATGTTCTACAAACAAATGTGGGTGTAGTGTTGTGGTCTTCACATACTTTTGTCCATGTAGTGTATACTAAAAATCTAAATCCTGCACATTTATCTTCCATAAAAATAAGTTTTCACTGTACTGAACTTATTGATATACGACCACTGTACAGAAAACAACACTGTTTACATTTAAACTACAACTGCTTAAGTGTACGGCAAGTGAAAACCATGTTACATGTGTAGCAGTCACAATATTGACACCACTCATGACACAGATCATTAATCATCTGGCTTCAACACACACACAAAAAATCTACAATGACGTTCTGTGTTTCTCCTCATGAATATATCAAGGACAGTAATGCAACTGGCAGCCATGTTAGTTGTATTAGTATTCAGAGCCTTTGCTTAAGTTGTTACACCACAATACACGATATGAAATCAAAACTTTACTTGAAGAAATGCATAAAACAAAATGTACTTGAAGTATATTACCAGTGTTTTAATGCTGCTACAGCCTTACTTGGTCTGGTATTATTAGTAGTATATAGTGACTGATGTAAGCCAATGCTGCTGTTATCACTGTGTAACAGACATTACTAATTTAGCTGGTGGACTCATGAGTCTGTTCTACCTATGCTACACTGTAATCCTCATACTATTGACGATTGATCATCAAATGATGCTTTTGAAATATATCATATTACTGCCTTATTGTCCTGCTACTTCTATGTGGCACTGATCAGTATATCTATGACTATATTGTAGCATTGTCTATATCAGCATATAGAACAGCATACTCTGTTACCTAAAGATGCCTGAGCCTTGACCTCATTCAAAGGGGGGTAAACTCTCTCTATACATTCTGACTGTGGACTGGTGTCTGCATGTTGGAGGCTGGGACTGACTGGGATGGGCTTGTCTGCTTGCTAGAGCCTTGTTTCTACTGCAGTGCCATTTGAAAACACTCCAACCGTTCTGCAGTGCGCCGGAGCCCAGGACTGATGTTGAATGACTCCCCTGTTTTTGCCCAACCCACACCACCCTCACTTTGTCGTGTACATCACACCACCGCTGCCCTCAAAGGGGCATCTAAAAGCACCTCAAGGTTCTGACCAGACAGCCCAACAATGAAATATATGCATCTAAAATCCTGCTGCCAGCAGGAAGGGTCTGTACAGAGAATCTCACGGAGCAGCGGTCAAGGACACTTTAACGACAGCAAGCGAGGCAATTGTGGGTGCGGCTCCTGGTGTGTGTAATAATTTACAATACATATTAGTGCTTAAAATAGGCACACACACACACATACACGGGAGAAGAAAGTCATTGTGACCGTATCTCTTTCTTTGTTCGTCTAGCTCTCTCTGTAGTGTCTGCCTTTCTGTCTCTGGAACAATCTAAAATTGGCCATGCTTGATGCGTTAGCTCTGCTTGACTAAAGCTTGCAGTTGAAAGCCAAGAAAATATAGACAGGTGATTAATGGCAAATGTCTACTTCAGTGTCAAAAAGCAAGTTCTACAATTCTAACATGCTACATCCATAACAAGTAGCCCTGTGATACCAGTGCAAGTGTGCAAGAGGAATTGCCACTAGTTTGAATAACCATTAGAAATGCAGTCAGTGGCTGCACTTGTAGAGAAGGGTTGATGTTTTTGTTCAGCTTTAAATGCATTAAGAAACAGATCATCAAAAAGCACTAATGCAGCTGTTTTTGGTGCATTACCTCTAACAACTGGTAATTGTTTCGCATTGACCTGAGTGACCTGAGATTACGGTGAAGCGTCAAGAATGATAAGAGATCAATAACCTGTCAGAGAGGCAGAGCCACCAGACAGGCACCCAGCACTGGCGCTTCACCGTCCGGTAAGGGGAAAATGTCTCAGCAAATGGATGGATAAGCCACAAATCCCATGTGGCTTCGCTTTTACAATAGTGAGGATCCATCAGATAGGGTTAGAGACCATCCTCACAGAAAGAAAATGTATGCATGTGCATGTGTGTGATTCCCTATACTGTAGAAGATATTAGAAAAGTTCCAGTATTACAGCGCTCTGCAGGTGAAAACATCCACATGTAGACTGTACAAATCACTCTCTTAATAGTTCTGTTTTGGGGGATGTAGACATTTAAAAAGATTATGTTGTGTTAAGTCTTGACATTTTACAGTGTTTTGACAGGCTCAAACCAGTTCCTAGACATGGATGAATCAATTTGTGAATTAATGTCTGGGACTCTGATGTCTTAAATTACCTGTACACTACCGGTCATTAATAATATTATTAATATTGTTTTATTGTTTCTCAGTGCTTGTTTAGTATTACCCTACCTTGATGATCCACTAAGGGAAACTGTAAAAGTATAGTCAAACTCATTATGAACATTTTTTTATTCTAATTTAAGGAAAAGACAATAACTTCCTTGCTGCTGGCAGTTCTGCTTTGCGGCTTTGCATGTCGAAAGCACAAAGGAGGAGAATTATGAAAAACATATTAGCTATTATTCATATATTTTCAAGTCTTCACATTCCATGGGCTTTGTCTCAGCAATAATTATCTTGTGGTTGCTCAAGTTTAAGCTGTAAAATAAACTGCTGTCATTTCATCACAGAAGTCAAGTTAAGGAAATAACTTGTTTTGCCGGTTGCTGTCCGTGGTGCTGAAGTCACAGCACTAATACAGCAATGATGTTTAATGGGAGAAAATCAAAGTCAAAATCACCATCATCCTGATTCACCATAATGATAAATTATGCTTTTGTCATGGCATTATAAACTTAAGATATCTATCTATCTATCTATCTATCTATCTATCTATCTATCTATCTATCTATCTATCTATCTATCTATCTATCTATCTATCTATCTATCTATCTATCGTAATTTCAATCGGACCCACGTGGTTGCCCTGCGCCCTCCCTCCCTCCCGTCAATGGGCCAAACAAAACTGCTTGGCCTTGCCTTGTTATCGACACAGCCTCAGATATAAAAGGAGCAGACCGAGCAGGTCTTAGACGCTGTGAGAGCCATACACCCCTCACCTACACATAACACACACCCACATACACGCCTCCACCTCCTGCACCGTCCCCATTCATTCCTGCGCACATCCCCTACAGTCAGTCTGACCGGATGAGTTACCCGGTGGACACGATAGGGAGCCCCTTCAGGAGAAATATGGATACAAGGCCGACCAGCTACGGCTACAGCCGCTCCATCGGCACCCCCTCCAGCGGCTTCCGCTCCCAGTCTTGGTCCCGGGCAAGCCCCGGCTCCACCATGACCACCTCTTACAAGAGGACCGTGAATATGCCGGTGTCCCGAGCATACAGCTCAACGGTGCTCAGCTCCGCCGACAGCGTTGATTATGGTCAAACCATCCTGAACGGAGACTACAAGCGATCTAACGAGAAAGAGCAACTCCAAGGGCTCAACGACCGGTTTGTTGTTTACATTGACAAGGTGCACTACCTGGAGCAGCAGAACAAGCAGATCGAGGCGGAGATCCAGGCACTGCGGCAGAATCAGGTGTCGCGCTCCCAGCTGGGCGACCACTACGACCAGGAGCTGCAGGAGCTGCGCTCCATGCTGGAGCAGATCCACCATGAAAAGGCGCAAGTTCAGCTCGACACTGACCACATCGAAGAGGACATCCAGCGGCTTAGGGACCGCTTTGACGAAGAGGCTCGCATCCGTGAGGAGACAGAGGCCATAATCCGCGTCCTGAAGAAGGACACGACCGACTCGGAGTTGGTGAAGTCCGAGTTGGAGAAGAAAGTTCAGTCGCTGCAGGATGAGATCGCCTTCATCCGCAACAATCACGAGGAAGAGGTGAGCGATCTCATCGCCCAGATTCAGGCGTCTCAGGTGACCGTGGAGAGGAAAGACCTCCAGAAGGCAGACATCACCGAGGCGCTCCGGGAGATCCGCTGCGAGCTGGAGGGCCACTCCAACCAGAACCTGCAGCAGGTGGAGAACTGGTTCATGTGCCGCTACGCCAAGCTCACTGAGGCTGCGGAGCAGAACAAGGATGCCATAAAGTCCGCCCGTGATGAGATATCCGACTACCGCCGCCAGCTGCAGTCCAAGACGGTGGAGTTGGAGTCTGTCCGCGGAACAAGAGACTCGCTGGAGAGGCAGCTGAATGACATCGAGGACCGCCACAACAGCGATCTGGCCAGCCTGCAGGTACGAAAAGCGCTCCGGGGCGGCCACAGAGCCGTGCGTAAAGAGATGCAAAGATTTGAAAATACTTTTTATTAGTAGGTATCGTACTTATTTTATCTTTTGCGATTTAACACATGTTTTGTGAGTGTTTGAAACTTAATACGTTTACAATAAGGGTTACAGTTGCTACCATGATAGTGGATAAAAGTTAATCTGTTTAAAAATATTTCATATTTTGTGACACTATTTTGTGATTTCCTATTTTAGGGACTTAAAAACAACAACCCTCCTTAATAACAGTAATAATAATCATGTTTCCTTTTCTATATCATGGTTGATGTCCCGTGTTTAAACATTTTCTGCTGCGTAATGATTGCCATGAGCGCATCATTGCAACACCCCAGCTAAGCCTGAGAGATTTCCAGGCGTCAGGATATTATTAAAGGGAGACACTGCAGCAGTCTCTCTCTCTCTCTCTCTCTCTCTCTCTCTCTCTCTCTCTCTCTCTCCGTGCTGCTGAGTCAGAGGCATGGGTCGATGCCTTCATTGGCTCTGTCCTTACATCACACCACAGACTTTTTTGGGGTGGGGGTGGGGGTGTATTGACAAATGTGGAGGCTGCCCTTGAAAAAGAGGCATTCAACATCTCTAGAACACTGTAGTGCGTCAGAATATAAAGCAACAGCCTTTGGTGCGCAGAGTCCACAGAGTTTATCAAATGTATCCAGAGAATAAAAGAAGACTAATTTAACTTCACTAAGGTCAATTACAAAAAGGGTTTTGAAAGTTTTGGAGACATTTTAAAAAACTGCAAGAGGGAATGGAGCTTTGCCCTGCATTTAGTTTCGTTGCATTTAATCAACCTTGTATTGTATTTGCTTTGTTTTTTCCTCAGGAGACGATTCACCAGCTGGATAATGAGCTTAAGAGCACTAAATGGGAGATGGCTCGTCACCTGCGCGAGTACCAGGACCTGCTCAATGTCAAGATGGCATTGGACATTGAGATTGCTGCATATAGGTATGCAGACATTTTTTTTAAAATCTGTTTAGAAATAACATCTACAGTCAGTTTTACCCACAATTTCTCTGTACTGAAAGTGACTATTAAAGGCATGATGTACATGTTTGTTGTCCCCAGGAAACTCCTTGAAGGTGAAGAGACCCACTTTAGCACTTTCCCTTATCGCCAGGCTGTCACCTCCACCAAAAAGTCTAAATCAGAACCTCCTAAGCTTAAAGTGCAGCACAAGTTTGTGGAGGAGATCATCGAGGAGACAAGGGTAGAGGACGACAAGTCTGACATTGACGAGGCCCTGGCAGAGATAGCACAAGAGCTGTCTGCTACACTCGGAGATGGTGCAGAGGCAGAGGAGGAGCAGGGAGAAGACGCAGAAGAGGGAGAGGGAGAGGAAGCAGAAGGCGAGGGAGAAGAGGCGGAGGCTGAGGGCGAGGAGGAGGAAGTTGTAGCCGCCACCGAAGCCAAAGTTAGCTCTAGCGCACCCACTAAAGAGGAAGAGGAGGAAGATGACGGAAAAGGTGATGAGGAAGAAGAGGGAGAAGGTGGTGATGAAGGAGAGAAGGAAGAAGAAGGTGAGGGAGAGGATGAGGGAGAAAAGGGTGATGATGCAGAGGGAGAAGGTGGTGATGAAGGAGAAGGAGAAGAGGAAGAAGAGGAGGAAGTTGAGGAGACAGTATTGTGCTCCAAAGCCCCAGAGTCTAAAGCCTCTCCTGACAAAGAGAAGGCCGGAGACAAAGAAGGCAGTGGAGGAGAGGAGGAAGCCACCGCTGAAGAGGAGGGTGGCGATCAGGAAGAAGATGGCGGAGATGAGGCAGATGAAAAAGAGGATGCAGATAAAGCCAAGAAGGAGGACAGTGAAAAAGACGAGACGGTGAAGGAAGAGAAAGATGACAAATCAGAAGAAGTTGTAGCCAAGACAGAAGCTCCCAAAACAGAAGCTGCAAAGCCCGAGACCAAGAAGGAAGAGGCTCCCAAAGCAGAGTCCCCAAAGCCTGGTTCCCCCAAGTCTGAATCCCCTAAACCTGGTTCTCCTAAATCTGAATCTCCCAAGCCCACATCTCCAAAGTCTGAGTCCCCCAAAGAAGGCTCACCAAAGGCTGGATCCCCAAAACCCAGCTCACCAAAAGCTGAGTCCCCTAAGTCAGAATCCCCAAAACCTGAATCCCCAAAAGCTGAATCCCCAAAAGCTGAGTCTCCAAAAGCTGAATCCCCCAAACCCGAATCTCCAAAAGCTGAATCTCCCAAACCCGAATCTCCAAAAGCTGAATCCCCAAAGACAGAGACCGCCAAGCCTGAGGCCCCTAAAGCTGCTGAAGAGAAATCAGAGAAAAAGAGCGACTCAACAGATGACAAGAAGGTCGAAAAGAAGGATGCTGCCATGAATGGCGAGATAGATAAGAGCAGCCCAGAAGAGAAGGAGAAGAAAGATGAGGAGAAAGAAACCGATGTGATCGCCAACGGCATGGACGAGAGCCCCGTCAAGGAAGATGGCAGCCAGAAAGTGGTCATCACCAAAACTGTGGAGACCATCACCACTGGAGAGGACGGATCCAAGCACGTCACCAAATCAGTCACTGTGACCGAGACAGTGAAGGAGGTGGAAGAAGTAGAGGAGGTGATGCAGGAGAAACTGGTGTCCACCAAGAAGACTGAGAAGCACTCCACCCAGTCCATCAAGCAGGTGACCGAGGCCGACTGAGGAGACTCCAAACACTGCTGATCTGGATGGGGGACCAGAGTAGAGGACACGAAGACAAGCAATCAACACTGAACTAACATAAAGAAAATCATACAGCTAGAGCGATGTAATAAAGATAATCACTCTGAAACATACAAAACAAATCATAGAGAGAAGCCAAAATCTAAATGCTACAAAAGTTCAAAAATGCATGTTGAGTGACAGCTTTAAATGGGCTTCGCTGCAGACGCGGTCAGGAGCAAGCGATCGGGACATTTTATCCTCTTTTTCTTTCTTTCTGCAGTTCACGGGTGACCTCACGGGAGGGAGGGAGGGGGCTCTCTGCATGCTAGCTCAGGAGAGGGGAGTACGTTCCTCTCTTATCTGTATGGTAGAAATGCACTGTAAAAAGAGTAAATATGTACAAGGAATAAATATAGTACGGGTGGGTGAGTTAGAGATATATTAAGAGAAGTTTTTTGAGTTTAAATATCAATGGTGGGGGACAAGCAGGTGGGAGGGTCCCCTGCAAAGACACGAGATCTACTGAAGCCTTACTTGACATGTGAAGATACCAACTGAGCCAAAAAAGACAACAATAACACAACATACAGTGAAGAAAGAGGTGGGCAGCAATATGATAAACACATGACCATGTACATCCAGTAACTGAAGCAGTTAAAGCTTAAAGAACCTGAAGAAACTACTAGCCTTAAACATGCTTTTTATCAGTGTCTGTTATGTTTACCTGAGTGCAACTGAAAAAAAAACAAAAAAACACTGTAAATGCGCAGATACGTGCATTCTTGTATGCATAGGATGGACTTGAATTTAAATACAGAAATAAATGAGGTGCTACTGTTTGCAATCCCATGACTTTACTCATCATGAACGATTTCCCAGCAGCATTTGCTCAATAAATGTCATAATGAATTAAAAAGATTGTGTCTTGTCATCTTATTTTAATGTCTTTCAGCATGCTCTGTTAGCATATACAGTTAGGAAACACTGCATTAGAGTGGTTACATTAAGCTGTTTGCATGTGTTTGAACCTTGCAACAAAGACCATTAGAACAAATTCTTAGTTATGAAATTTGACTTTAAATATTACATCTCCAACATATTTAATGTGGTCAACTAATTTAACTAATGCTATAATAAATAAAACTGTTATAAATAAATAAATAAATAACAAAACATTTAAGGACTGCAATGAGGAAAATAAAATTAATATTATATCAATATATATATATATTATTAAATAATTACAAAAGAAAAAAATATTACTTTAAATATAACTTTACCAATAAAGCCATTTATAAAAACAAAGTCATTAACTGAGGATGTAACTTATCTAATCTAATCTAAAAAGTGATTTGAGTTCCTTTAATACCAATATCATTTTCAGGACATTTTAGTGGATATTTAATTCAGGAGAAACCAGTGTGAGAAGATCTGACAGACCATGCTGAGAGGATGACACATGTCTCAGCTTATTGGTTAATGCGTTGCTGAAAGATTTATTCAGCTTTAGGTTTGGCTGTATGCTTCATACCTGCTCCCGCAGGCTGTCCACAGTTATGGGTAGCTTAGGGAGTAAACTAACAGAGCAGCTGCTGGGTGTCAAAGGATAACAGCATGCGGCTCACTTCTTGTCACATTAGGTAAGATTATAGCTGCTGTACTTGTGAAAGAGAATAGAAACTGTTACTACTAGCCTCACTGTAACAGCAGTAATATTATAGGTCATCTTGTATCAAGATATAATTAGTCTCAACGGGAGCCAGTTTCTATATTTTTACAAACCGCCCAGCAGAGCTATGAAAAAAACCCAATTAACAAATTATCTATTTAAAAAAAGAGTACACTACGAGGAAAACTTGAACTAGCATGTTTAATTAGACAGACTGGCAGCATAGGTGGGTGCATGAGTGGAGAAATGTATGAGTGCAATGTTGTATGCAGCAGCAGTACAAGCCAAAAGTAAGCTAAAACCAAATAGGGGGAGAACTAGCACTGAGCTCCAGGACAGTTTTTGAAGGTGCACTGGCTCACAGGCTTTAGGTTTTGGCAGTTTGCTGATGACCCTCTGCTACACCCACCTCTACTACCCACACAGAATACAGACAGCAGTTTGACAGTAAAAGTAGAAGCATTAAGCAATAAAGTACTGTATCTAATAGAAAATTTCGTCTGGCAGTCTGTCAGTTTAGACATAGTTTAGGAAGCTTGGCTCGCTGTTCAGAAGAAAGCAGTACACCTGGAGGATGGTGGAAGGTCATTGGACTTTCCTCTTTGAAAGAAGACAATTCCAAAACACACATAATTCAATACCTTTATTGATTTTGCTACTCACTGTTAGCCTTGCTTGGTGTGGTGTGACTAGGGATGGGAGTTGATAAGATTTTTACAATTCCGATTCCATTATTGATTCTGCTTAATGATTCGATTCTTTATCGATTCTCTTATTGATTCTCATTTGGGGAAAAAAAGGAGAACACACAGTTTGATCAGCATCAACTTTGTTTAGTTAGAAGTATCACAACCTTACAAAACCAACAACGAGGTCAAAAGAGGCCCACAGCCTAGTAACGATGTGTAACTGTGGCAAGAAGGACATTGCGCTAACATGGTTGGCAGTGTGTAACCGCAGAGGTGGTCATAGTCTGGCTGCTGCTGCCGCTGCTGCTAGGTTGAGATTCATCTCCAGTCCGAAGCGCGTCAAAAACACGTCGTGTTCGTCGTGTTCCCTCCCGACGCTGTTATCTCCACTTTGCATGATTGCAAGTCGCCCTGTTGCCATTTTTTTTGGTAAAATGCAGCCAAACTTTGGAATGTTTGAACCGATTGGGTGCCATTGTTTACTACTGATTGCACTGCACATGCGAAACTTGTGTAAGTTACGTGACGTAATTATTCGTGCTTGCTGGAATCGAGCGTGTGTAACTTCTTGCGGAAGTTACATGACGTAATCCGTGTTTTCTGGAATTGATAAGAGAATCGTTAGATAAACTGACAAACGATTCCATGGAATTGAAACATACGGAACTGGTTCTCAACAAGAACCGGTTCTTGATTCCCATCCCTAGGTATGACCATATTTGACAGTTTGATCTGAGCTTTGTGAACCTGGTGCGTTGAACTGGACAGACTGAGAATGACATGTCAATCAGAAGGTAGCCACACTGTAAAGCATACCTTCTTTAATCGTCTATTTGACTCTAAATGGGACCATATTTTACTAAATGAACATCATGCTGTATGTAAGAAGAGTGGAAGAAACTAGCGACTGAGACAATAAACTTATGAGGAAACTGTTGAGGTAATAAATAAATAAATGGGGGAAGTAGGGTTATTTCTCCATAAGGCTACATACAATAGGACATCATTGTTGCAGCCAATGGAGCTGCCCCCTGCTGGCCATAATAAAGAATGCAGTTTTAAGACACTTCCACATTGGCTCCACTTCACAGAGCGGGAAGTTCTGCCCACCAATTATATACAGTCAATGCATAAACTACAAAGGTCATGCCAGACCAAGTACTGCTGCAGCAGCAAAACCCTTGGGCGTATTTAAATCATGGTGAGTTCTATTGCTTATGATTCCACATTTTATTTGGTAGAGGGACAGGCGCATGTTCCAAAAACAATGGGGAGTTACTTATTATAGTTTGGCCTACTTGTGACCACAGTCAGCAGTTGCAGTAGCAGCTATGAGACATGGAGGCAATTAATATTGTCATGATTTGTACCTCATAACTCAAATCTAAAGTACATACATGATACACATGCCTCCGATACTGATTGTATATAAACATCCACAAATGTGGTTAGATATCAGAAAAAAAGCTCCATATATATAACATAACTCCAGATCTATTTTTCTTTAGTGTCAGATAGTTGACAGTACATCCACGGGTACATTGCAAACAGCAACTGTTAATTTGTCATATTTTTAATGGCACCAATTTATCAAAATGTAAACAAACGTAGGCATGGGAATATTATATTTCCTGTTTTCATCCACCAAAGAATTATGAGGGTGGTTGTCCCATAATGTAGAGCATAATCATCCCCCAAAATAGAAATAAAATAAATAATAATATTGGGGTGACAAAATATTACTATGTCTCAGAATATTTCATTAAAATGCTTGTTAAAGAGTTGTTTCAGTTGTCTCCATTTTCCCTGCGGGGGGTCCGACTTTTAAAACCCCTGGGCTTCACAATAAATCACAGAGGTGACTTTGAAATGTGGGATAAGTGACTGGCACATGTTCAACAACCACTGGCAAGGTGATTATGGAACAATAGTGTTGACAGGGGCTTATGCTGTAAATCTGTCTCGTTCATTTACTTGTCAGGTGTTAAAATTTGTTTATGCTTTACCAAACTCAAAATCAACGACACGTGTGGCTTCAAGAGGCGTTTATTTAACCACCAAAAAACTCACACACTCACATTTGCATTCAGCAATTACACATATTACACTCATCAGGAAGTGTGCAACCAGACCTTTATGTACTACTCTGGATATTGGCAAGCGGTTAGCCTTGATTTGTTGCTGTAAGTGGCTATTGGACTGTTTTATTGAGCACCATGTTAACAAGCAGATTTGAGAGGAATAGCGTAGAAGTTTGCTGAGACTGTTGGCTTACTTTTTATCCTTTGTGCTCTTTTCTTCGGTGGCTTCAGGTTTGGCTGCTTTTGCCTCCTCCTTCTCCTTTTTGGCATCATCTTTGTCGTCTGTTTTCGGAGCAGCTTTGTCGTCGGCTTTGTCGTCTTTCTTGGCATCGGCTTTCTCTTCTTTCTCTTCGCTTTTCTTTTCCTCTTCCTTCTCCTCTTTTTCCTCTTCTTTTGCCTCCTCACCTTTGTCGTCGGCTTCTTCTGCTTTTACCTCCTCTTGTGCTTCTTCTTTAACCTCCTCTCCTTCTCCTTTGTCCTCTTTCTCTCCCTCCTCTTCAGCGGCCTCTGTCACCTCTTCCTTTTGCTCCTCCCCATCACCACCTGTATCAATAAATGAGTATTATGTTATTATTTGTCATCATGACTTATATAATTGGTGTTTAATCAAACAATTACAGAATAATCAAAAACAATGCACTGACCCTCTTCACCCTCCTTAGCCTCTTCATCTCCTCCCTTGGCCTCCTCTTCATCTTCTTTCTCTTTATCTCCATCCTCCTCTCCTCCCTCTTCCTTCTCCTCCTCCTCCTCCTCTGCTTCCTTGGTCTCCTCTGTCTCCTCTCCTCCCTCCTCTTCCTTCTCCTCCTCCTCTTCCTCCTTTACCTCCTCCTCCTCTTCCGCAGGTGGGCTGGCCTGTGCTTGATGGGTGTGGCTGGCAGAGATGATCCCCTCGGTGGTGCTGACGCTGGAGCTGAGCAGGCGGGATGTCATCAGGTAGGAGGTGCCCGAGCTCAGGCTGGAGAGGACGGGCCTGACGAAGGAGGGCGCTGACAGACTGTGGCTGTAAAAGGAGGACATGCCTCCAGCCACTCCCACACTGAAGCGAGACTCCTCCCCTTCCAGCAGCTTCCTGTATGGGTTTTTGAAAAGGCAATTTGTCCATTAGTGGCCATTTATCCCAGAATGTGTTTATATTAGGGTTAGTTGATTTACATACAGGTCCCTCTTACTCAAATACTTTCCCCTTAAATGTGAACAACGTTTCTAAATCGCCATTGATGGATTTAATTCTCTTAGTTTTTTCAGAAACTCTGGTTAACTGTTGTCGCTTCTCACCTGTATGCAGCAATCTCGATGTCTAGAGCCATCTTGACATTCAGAAGGTCCTGATACTCCTTCAGGTAGCGTGCCATTTCCTGTTTGGTGCCTCTCAGCTCACCCTCTAGCTCTGCGATGGTGTCCTAAATCCACGATAAAGTCAAAAAGACACGAGGAAACATGAAATGAAAACCCCAAGGAATACTTTTAGAGATTAACATCCAACGAAATCAAAGAGTCTGAATAATTAATAACAGATGAGAGAATACACCCGCAACCACTACTGACCTGCATAGCAGCTATTTCAGCACTCTGCTTCTCCTCCATCTCATGCAGTTGTTTCTCCAGGGATTCATTGAGGCCTCTGCAGGCATCGATCTCAAGCAGGCGGGCCTGGAGCTGGCGTCGGTACTCTCCTGCTTCGTCCTTAGAGCTTCTCACGGCGTCACTGTGCTGGGCCACAGTCTCAGTCATGGAGCCAACCTTCCCTCTGAACCACTCCTCTGCTGCCTGCATGTTTCTTGCTGCCAGCCTTTCATACTGGGATCGGATGTCCCTCAGAGCCCCAGAGAGGTCTGGAGTTGCGGCCTCAGACTCTACAGCCACCTGGACACCAAGCTGGACCTGGGCCTGGAGCTCAGCCACTTCACCCTCATGAATTCTCTTAAGGAAGGCCAGCTCCTCCAGCAGAGTTTCAATGCTCTTCTCCAGCTCAGCCTTAGCCAAGGCAGCCTGGTCGGCATCACGACGGGCCTCCATCAGCCTGCCCTCAGCCTCTTCACGGGCCAGCACTTCCTCCTCATATCGACCCTGCAGGGCACTCAGGGTTTGTTCCAGACGATCTCTCTGTCCCAGGACGGCCTGCTGTTCTGCTCTGGCCTCATCTACAGCTGCTCTCAGGGAACGAGCCTCCTGCTCGTACAGTGCTCTCAGGCGGGATGGCTCGCTGTGCCTCTGCCTCAGCAGCAGTAGCTCTGCCTCCAAAGCACGATTCTGCTGCTCCAGCTCACGTACTCTCTCAATGAACCCAGCAAAGCGGTCATTGAGGTCCTGCAGCTGGCTGCGCTCCTGGGTGCGAACGGTACGGAACTCAGAGCTGATCTGGGCTGCCTGGCTGAGCTCCAGCTCCAGGGAAGAGGCTTGTGAGGAGGAGGAGAGCAGCACCCGTCCGGGAGAGGAGTACTGCAGACGGGAGGAGGACAACGGGGAAGCATGGGAGGAGTAGATGGAGTGGGTCCTCCCTCTGGTCACGACACGAGGGGGAGCCTCGACATACCAGCGTCTGTATGACGGGGTCGAGTAGTAGGGGTCATATCCGATGCTACTCATGGCTGAGTGGTGGCTGCTCTCCCTCTCCTCTTTGTGTATGTGTGTGTGTGTGTGTGTGTGTGTGTATGTGGAGGTGTATGCAGGGCTCAGGTTTAAGCCTCAACTGCTTGCTGCTGCAGCAGCCTGCGCTTTTATAGCAAGACAGGAAGCTCTGACGCAAGCGCTTTCCCCAAACTCTGACAGTGCAGGCTCGATAGGCTTACACTGCAACGGCAAGAAATGAGAAAGAGAGGGAGCATGGGAGTCAGTGCAGGAGGATTAAAGACAGATAGAAGGAAGGAAAAGAGAGAGGAGGTAGCAGTATTACATGTTAGAAAGATCATATTTCTGCTTGCCTTGTCCTGATTCTGACATTGACAACCAAGGCAAGTTTCTTATAAACATCACTTGTAATACAACAGATGAATCGCAGTGCGCAATGAAACAAACACATACAAAACAAGAAATAGAGCACATCATAATTTTTATCATACAACCTGAATGTGGATTTTAACCACAGCAACAGTGTAAATAACTGTGATACATTTAGTTTGGAGCCAACATGTATTATATAGAGCAAAAACATGGCTAAAACATTGACATACTATGTGTTTCCTCACTGCAGGAGAGAGAACAGGGAGGAGGTGGGGTCGGGTGTCCTGATTTAACAATCGTGACACAGCATCTCTCCTTCCGGTGGAGAGAAGAACTACAGCTACGACCTTAAAAGACCTGCAGTGGTAATATCCCATCCAAACAAAGGTTAAGAGGTCACAACCACGTGTAGCTAAAGACTTCATGATAACAATTAGAAGAAATCTAAACTTCTTTTCTAGTTTCTCGATCTGTTAATAAGCTCTGCTGCATGTCAGGTCTGTCCTAACGGAAAACTTCACTAATTTGCTTTAATGTAATCAGGAAATTGTATCATCTGTGCCGGTGTCACAAGACATTTACAGTATTTCATAATTATTGCTATTATGTTCCTTTTAGGATTTGGCATTGCAGAAAGCCTCACTCATCAAAACTTAAACATTTTACATTGCACTTCTATTTATTCAAAATAACTTTTTACAATCTTATTGTTAAAAGAAAATCCCTTTTATGTCTTTTGTCAGGTTTGTACTTTCAGTTCTATAAAAGACAAACAGTCCATTTCATCTGCAGTACAGACACCCTGGCAGGTCAATTACACCCAGCTGCTGACATGCATTTTCTTTACTTGTGTGACTGAGTATGTGTGTGTGTGTGTGTGTGTGTGTGTGCAGGTATGCGGTGATTCAGTGAAAGTTGATGTTGGGAAACTCATCTCGCCTTCGAGCTGCATGCATAAATGAAGTGTATTGCGGTGCTTTACAGCAGTAAGTGTGTTTATGTGTGTGTGTGTGTGTACATGATCCATAGTTTGAATGCTCCAGTAATTTGCCTATGCAGCAAAGGCTCCCAGTTCTCACAGATAGTGTTGTACCCAAACAGAAGTGAGGCAGGCAGCGAGAGGTGGGGGACTTCAGTGGGAGCTGCATGGACTCTGCTGCAGGCTGAGTCATCGTAACAGTTGTGATCACACAAACTCCCCTGTGTACTCTTTCCCACCCGTACAGCAGTCTGACAATCTGCACCAGGGCCATTTTTTTGGGACTAGATGCTTAGACGACCTGGGGAAATGAAAGAGAGAAAGTAAACCATAAACATCTCTTCTCAAACCAATGAACTCACTTTAGGTTTTTTGCTTGTTTATTAATTCATATTAATTTCTTATCTCCTGTCGCCTGTCTGAAAGACTAAAAAACATAATTCCAAGTCAAATACTTGTAAAAGTATTAGAAAATACTAAAGTTCATGTATGTTAATTTTAACAATGTTCATTTTAATTCACTGGGATTGGCACAATAGTAGTGAAGTATAGCTATCCTTTTAACTATATATATTTTATCAACACTTTAAAGGCATATTAGTCCTATTTTGGCCAGTAGGGGGCAGTCACACATAAAACACATACACAATGATAATTACACTGCCACTACCATAAAGAATACTGAATGCTTCATTTACCCAACATAGAACAAAATTAGTGTAGATTTCTGTTTTACATAGCAAAACATGACATTAAGCCAGGCACCAACACAAACACTGCATATAAGCAGCTGCAGTGCAATCTGTTTCACGTCTTGTTTTCACAAGTCTACACAGATACACACACCAGCTGTAACAATGCAGCAGAAGGCAAGTGCAACATGAAAGAGTGAGCTCATAATATGAGTGATTTCCAGACGTCTGATGAATCCGATTTTCACTCTCCTTTTCTTATTTTCTTCAACAACTCCTGAAGAAAATAGTCAAAAGTCACTCTGTAACTTCATCTATCAGCTGTTTGGCAGGTGGTTGGACAATGGTTGCCTACAGAGGTTGAGAGTGGTGATACAGAACAAAACACTAAACTTAAACACTAGGCCTAACTGCAAATAGCTAGATGTTAATTCTCTGTCATTTCAGTATTGCATATTCATTTTTATTAACGTCAATTAACCATAGGACCAGAGTGACCAGCCACACAGAGGCACATCCATTATTTTTTCTGCAGCATCATCCTTGTTAGTCCCTGGATTACAATACAATAAACTAACCCATTTTCAAGACCACATGAAGCAGGGTTGGTTCCCATTATTATATTTTTAAACTATTGTATTTCTCTCCCTTTTTTTCTATGTATGGATAATTTATCCATAATCTGATTGGGAATGGAAGGAGACATTGACTATTTCTGACAGCTCATCTTTGCCTCTGTGGCTTAGTTTCCAAGCTTCATCAGCAGTTTTATCTCTATCTCTGTAAGTTTTAGTGCATCTCTGCTTCTCAACATTAAATTACATGCAGCAGAAGTTAGCAGGACATTTGTCTTCTTTTTTTTAACAGTGGCATATAATATTTCCGGTAGGGTGGAATTTCTCAACTCAAGACTCAAGAATAACTTGGATCATTACTGTAAAGATTTTTTGTAGTGAAACTGACACGGGACTATATCCTGTGACAGGGCAGCTGTTTCATTACATCTTTGCAGTCATGCTAAAACATATACAGCTTATAAAGACTAAGACAATACCAGTCTTATGTGTTGCGTGTAAAAGAATATTTCTGTAAATGATACTAGAGCAACTCCTAGAGGTGATGCACAGAAATACCACTATCGAACCCACTGCCTGTTTAAGCTTTAGCATACAGATTTTTCAGGCCCTTGTGAGTCAGCATGCAGTTCAAGAAATATATATATATATATATGCCTCTTTATGCTACTGCATCAATTATTATTTGTAGTAGTAAGAGTAGCAGCTGCTGCACAGTAAGTAGCAGCTACATGCACAGTAAGGGAGAAAGCACATGAATGCATACTGTATGCAGCTGTTAATTCAGCTGTGTTTTGGCAACATGTTGTCCGTGGATCTTCCCCTACCGCTGTGTTGAAGCTGAATGGACCCTTATGTGCCTCGCTGTCATTGTTATACACACAACAAATGGCCAAACATTTCCTAGACTGAACTCTTCTACAGTATAATTCGCTGCAGTTTCTCTCTCAGTGATGAAGCTGCTGATCTCAGAGTGAGGCACCCTTCTCCAACCAACTCTGATCTTTACACTTTTGTTCCACAGATCTCAGTTTAAAAGTCAAGTTGCTATTTTGGCTTAATATCTGACCTCTGGCCTTCGAAGCCATCACATGTCCAACCAGCCCAGTGGAGGTCTGGATCTATTGGCTGGGCCTGTATGTCTATCAGAGCATAAATGCCTCTAACAGGTGGAAAGTAGAGGAGGCCTGTCTGTTATGCACTCTCACTATCCATGCTGCTATAAAAAGAGTTGTGGTATGCTCGCTTGTGCTCACTGTTGGTCAACCAGTGTGTGTGTGTACACAACTTAGAAGGGCTGAGGGCACTGTGTTTGGTTTAAGGAAAAAACAGGAGACACACTGTAAGCATGGCCGCTGTCCATCGTTTGGTTATCGTGCGCCACGGTGAGAGTGCCTGGAACCAGGAGAACCGCTTCTGTGGCTGGTTTGATGCCGACCTCAGTGAGAAGGGTGTCGAGGAGGCCAATCGTGGAGCCCTGGCTATCAAGGAGGCAGGCCTCAAGTTCGATGTGTGCTACACCTCGGTGCTGAAGCGTGCAGTGAAGACCCTGTGGACCATCATGGAAGGAACAGACCAGATGTGGCTGCCTGTGATTCGCACCTGGCGTCTGAACGAGCGTCACTACGGAGGCCTCACTGGTCTCAACAAGGCCGAGACGGCTGAAAAGCACGGTGAGGAGCAGGTGAAGATCTGGCGCCGTTCTTTTGACATCCCACCTCCACCCATGGACAAGGACCACCCTTACAACAAAATTATCAGTGAGGTGAGACAATTTATTTTAAAGTTCCCAAATATTTCAGCCCAGTCAGTTATGTAACTTCTTTTTTTTATTGTGGGAGTAAGCTATCTTCTACTGTTCTTGTTACCTCCAGTCCCGGCGTTACAAGAATCTGAAACCTGGTGAGCTTCCCACCTGTGAGTCACTGAAAGACACCATCGCCCGCGCCCTGCCTTTCTGGAATGATGTCATCGCCCCTGAAATTAAGGCGGGAAAGAACGTTATCATCGCTGCCCATGGCAACAGCCTCCGTGGCATCGTCAAGCACTTAGAGGGTGAGTGTTACAGTTTGTAGGTGGACAAAACTTAAAAAAAAACAAAAACAAAAGGGAAGTTCTGCAGTGAAAAGAAGTGAATGTTAACATTATACAATCCAAACACCACAACATTATCTGAATATTTAAAAAAATAGCTTGCATTGCGTTTACCAAGGCTTAAATAGTCATAGAAAGACACTTGTCTTTACACACACACTAACACACACAGTTGTGGATTACAGTGCATATAAATAGAATGCAGGGACTCTCACACAAGAGCTCAGGGACAGGGTCATGAGCTTGGTTCCCATTACAGTCACGACCTTTATGTAGAAAGGTTGTACTTTTTCAAGGAGTACCCAGACATAGATAAGGGAGTTACACTGGCAGAGAGCCTCAAGGGCAATAGTAAATGTCAGACAGGAGTGATAGGCATCTAGGCAAATGATGGGAGAAAGAAGTAGATCAAGTTTGTCAGACTATAATTCACATATTGCTGGAGTCAAAATAAATTAAAAGACAATCAGATATAAAGACATGCTTTATTACTGTATGTTAGACCATTGTCCTTCCTGTCTGCCCAGTTGGGCCCCAGACAGCCTTTTACTGTATTAATTACATTCCTTCTGTTCTGTCTGCTCATCCACCCATCTATCCGCCTGTCTTTTTTAGGTATGTCTGATGCAGCCATCATGGAATTGAACCTGCCCACAGGAATCCCAATTGTCTATGAGCTGGATGCAGACCTGAAGCCAGTTAAGCCCATGTCCTTCCTCGGTGATGAGGAAACCGTAAAGAAGGCCATGGAGGCTGTGGCTGCCCAGGGCAAAGCCAAGAAGTAAGGCCAACCTTGGAGGCTCTGTGAGGAGGCAGAAAAAGAGACTGTTCCCCCCCTATTGTCCTTCAACATTTCCTCCTTCCTGGTTGTCCATCCTTGTAGTGCATTCCAACTGGGGAAATGTTTAATGGTTCTTTTGGAGACGGGCCATATTCAGCACATTAGACATGTTTGTTTAAATGGCAGACAGAGGGATGACCTGTCAGTCACAACAGACAGTCTGGCCCTACATTTTATGCAGCCACACATCACTCAGCCCTTTTAAATTGTGGTCAAGCCCTAAATGCTGAGGGCCTCACCACCCTGGTACAACCAATAAAGAAACAATGTTTTTATGTATGACTGTGTCTGTTTCCCTTCTATCCTTTTTTCTTTCTTCAAATTACATTGTCATCCTTGTCCATTACTCCTATTCTTCTTCAGTTTCCCATTTGGAGAATCAGTGGTTTCAGCAAAGTGCAAAGGTGCTGTGAAATCTTATCCTGTAGGTAGATGTGGGAGGAGGGAAGAGAGTCTGAGAGACAAGTCAGTGGGTTCATCCTGGCAGCATTCCCATAATGCAGGAGAGAGCTTGTCTGAGAGCTTGTCCTCCCTTACAATCAGATCACAATGAGAAATACAGGGATGAAGAATCGTTCTGAACAGTTACCTATCAAACAAAAGTCTTAGTAATAGCTGATCAATGTCCTTTATCATAACAGATACATATGCTGTGACAAGTGCTCTCCTTTAGGCCAATGATGTCTCCATGCACAGGACAGGAAGGATCACTGAATGATTTATTTAGTATGCAAATTATATGTATCATATCCTGTGACCTATACAGTCACCACTTTGAAAACCAGCCAAGTTCTTGGACTGAGGTTACAGAACAACCTCCAGTAGATACTTAATGTTGGTTTTTGCTTTGTCATTAACCTCTAAGTGCATTTATCTGCATTGATCTGACATGTGATCGCAGCAATCATGTTCAAATAAAGCACCACCAACTCATTATGTACATTGGTCACACAGGTTTATTTTAGGATTACACACATACACACATTTCTAAATGTGAAAACAACATCACGTTATATCGTATTACTATAAACACACAGTATCAGACAAAAATACCAGAAACAGAGTTCAGCGGGACAGCAAGGAGGGTAAATGGTCCTGGTTCAGAGTTCAAGCTAAGGTTGTCATGCCATCTACTGGCCAATAATGGCAACACCTGCTAACTGCGAGTGAGTGAGTGAGTGAGTGAATTATTTGGCATCTAAAATGTAACTTGTGTTTGTGTGTTAAATGATGTGTTTTAACCACATTCATTATTGTGGTGGAAAATGAGCAATTTCGCCACGTCCGACACCTAAAGTCTTGGCTTTGGTGTCAACATTGATTGAAGTTGTATGCAGTTTTTGTCCTTTTGATAGTCCACAGGCAGCCTCGTAAACTGGCCTTCAAGCTTTGCCCACAGCATCTTGTCACTTTCATTTCATCAGTCGTAATTATCATAACAGAAATTCCTTATTTAAGTTAAAAACAGAAACAGCCTCCTCATCATCCTTTAGAAAAACAGTGCATTTGAGAAGGCAGACAGGCTCTGCACCATATATCAGATGAAGCGTTTCATCAAGATGTTGATCAGGATGTTTGGTGCAGTCAGTGTTCAAACAGGTTCAGGAGCTCAGTCATGGTTTAAATCTGACGTGTTTTGATCAGTAGCCGTTTTAGCAGTGGTTTTCCTCTTTAAGAAGCTCGGGAGAGATGCTATCTTGTATCGGTTTTTCTTGTATGTGACTGCTTTATGGGTTTCTGCTTTGGATATGTCGACATATTCTGCAGCACTCGTCACATTCTTCTCTATGTTGTTGATTAACTCCCCCTGATAGAAAAAAACAGACATCAGTATATTCCTTTTTATAACTTTCTTTATTAAATATTTCCTCATGATGCAGCCATCTTACCTGAATCTCCAGCAGCATGGCAGTGTCAGCAAATATTTCGTGCAGCTCTTTGATGCTGGACTCGAGGCAGATGATATCCTGATGACGAGATTCAATCTCACTCAGGGCCTGGCTTGAAATCCGTGCACCAGAGTTGATCTGTGGAAGGAAAAGTGCCCCATTTTTTAAATAATCATAAGCTAAACATCTTCATATTACATTATAACTGCATACGGAGGTGATCAACAACAAAAACAGAACAGCAGTAGTTATTAACTATTGCACAGCCATTAATTGTGGCCCAGAACTGTAGGAAAATCGACTAACATCAGAAATGAAAATGTCAAGATTGTCACGGTGCAGCATCTCCTCCAGCTCTTCATCTGTAGTCACCTTATCAACTGAAACACAAACAAAACTCATGTTTTTTTCAAGTGATTGTACAGGTTAGCTTCACAGCCTACCCATCACAAAATAGAGAATTACAATCTCATTGGAATAAAATATATTAAAATACAGCAAAGAGCAAACAGGAAGTGTGGATTGCAAAGGCAGATGGAGCAGGAATGGATGTGTTTGTGGATGTTCACCACAGGAGGGCAGAACTACACCTCTACTCTTCCCTACTGCTGTAACACAACCTGAGTGCGTGCATGTATAATCTGAAGAGGAAAAGTCGTTTAAGATAATAATAATAATAATAATCCATTTGTTTTGGGCAACTCACCAATCTCCAGCTGCCTCTGAATTTGTGCTTTGCATTTCTCTCTGAAGGAGATTTGGGCTTTATGGTAGCCCCTCATGACTTCAGCAAACCACCGAGTCAGATGAGAGTGCTGGTGAGAGGTAGTCAGCAGAATTTCAAATTAGATTATTGAACCGCAAATGAAAAGTCATTGATTTAAATATCAATCTCACAGATCATTGTCAGAAATACTTTTGTCAGTTGTGTAAAGATTGAGCCCTCTGAAATAACTCATTTGGTTTTATAGGATTCTTTTTTCCTCCAGGGGATGTAATAAACTCAGAGCTGGCCATCTTTATGCACCTGGCTTATCACAGGATATACAAGTACTGGCAGACCTGGTTCTTCTGAATACGCTGGATTACTGAAGGACTGTTACTGTTCTCATCCACAGGAAAGTCCTTCTGCATTGCTGGAAGAACACACAAGAGACAAGTTAAAACTCAAACAGACTCTGCATGCCGACAAATAAGGGTTAAATTACAGGGCACAGTTAATCTGAGACGGCCTCTCTTTTCTGTCCATTTGCAAGTCAAATACTGTGTTATGGACCATGCAGTCCCAGAATTAGAGGAAGTGTGATGTGCTGCACAGTTCCTGGTCCTGAATATAAATAACATTCAAAAACTCCTGTGTGAAAGACAGCTGGATCTGCACAGAGTGGGTTACTGTACATCCACAGGAGCTGGTAAGAAAAACTCGTGTCCAGGTTATGCAGCGATACTCTTAATTAATGTGTCTTCCTAATTACTAAATTCCTTAATTTATTATTATTTTTTAACAGAGCTAATGTTTCTAGTGCATCAAAATATTGAGCCAAGTTTAGAAAGAAGGAAAAACCCAGACATCAGTCATTCATCCTGTCCTTCTCTGATAGAGGGAACCCCCAGCCCCACCCCCCAAATTGTTCTAAACCGCAGCTCAGTTTAGAACAATTTGCCAAAGTTTACAGGACCAGCGTGTATGATTTAGTGTCATCTAGTGGTGTAGTAGCTGAATGCACCTCCTGAGCCTCATTCTCCTTGGCATGAAGAGAAACTATGGTGGCTGCAAAACATGGTGGTTCAGTACAGAATGTACTCTGTGGAAGAGAACCCAAAATAGTAATGCATATTATATTCCATTTATGCCATATTCTGTTAATAGAGCCATCTAAATCTTATACGCTGGACCTTTAAGATACAGAACACACATACAGCTAGTGCGACACTGGATGAGAGTGCTGACAGAGCAGATTCAAATATTGCTTTCTACATGTTGAACAGGTGTATAGTTAACTTTTACTTCTTACTTGCAAATATTATACTGCACTTATAGTAGCAAGTGTAATTATAGTCGATAGTAATGTTTGACTATGTGTGTGTGTATGTGGAGCAGCCCAGAGAAGAGGCTCCAGTTTCATAATAAATTACACCAAAACGTTAAACAGTATTTTTGTGTGTGTGTGTGTCAGCAGTAAAAAAAAATGAACAGACTATGATGATGAGAATTGACTTTACACAGAAATCCAATTATAGACAGAGCTCTTGCACCTGTCCTTACATTTCAATGTGACACAAAGCACATTAAATCTCCACTCACATTTTAACTTGGCTCGGACCAAGTTGGCATTCTTCTTGGTGTCATTGTTCAGCAGCTCCAGCGAGTCTTTGTTGCCTGAAAACATCAAAACAAGTTCAGTTCACAGAAGAAAATTTCATTCCAGCAAACAATCAGTCATCAAGGCGGATAATGGTTGGATTTTATGTGCATTGATTTTATGTGCATTGTCTGATTTATTGCTTTAACACGTGTAATATTCTGATGATGGCAGTTTTATCAATAGCCGCTGTGTTTTTTTTTTTTACTTCAAGAGATCTCTGACAGGCCTTGAGTTTGGATTTAGCTAATCAAACCAGATCAATAGTTCTTAATGACATCATGAGTGGAGAGCACTGGCAACCACATTTTAGAATTGTGGCTGTAACATTGTTATTATTGCTCTGTCTTAGCATGTTCACTGCACAGATACAGTATGTGTCTGCAGATTCTGTATACACTTGTATTAACATATGTTCAAATCATGTGTTTGAATTCAAAGTCACCCCTTAAATGTGTACATGTGACATGATGTGGTCAGTCATTCTCTACAAACAGCCACAGGTGTGTTTGCCAAAGGCTGCTTGGCCTTTTGTTTATCTTTTAAATATTGTGTGGCCCGAAGGAGGAGATGGATCTCCGAGAGCATCAAATTTCTACTTGACTATGATCTGAAAAATGAAGCTAGTGAAAAATAAGCAGCACCCAGATGCTGGTACTCTTACTCTTGTCTTGGTTTGGAGTAGCGAGGATGGCGCCATGTCTCTTCTCAACCTCCTCTGCTTGACAGGAGATGTTTTCAATGAGGCTTCTCACCTCCCCCACCTATATACACACACACACACATATTCACACTTGCATTATTCAGGGTTCCCACACCTTTTTCATGAACAAATTCAAGCACTTTTCAAGCACCTTTAAGCACCAGTTTTTCCATTTTTCCAGCACCTTTAAATAGGTAGCCTACTAGTTGTGTTTGCCATGATGGTCATGGGAAGCGCAGCGGTGCCACTGTATGGCGTAATAATATGGGTCTAATTAGCATTATTTCATATGGTGGTAGATTGACTGTTTTGATTTTTAACTAATTGTGAATTGGCTTGTCTTCTCAGCTTGTGAGCGGTGTATTGTGTAACTACCATAGCGCAATGACAGTGACAAATAGACATCACACAAATTTCAAGCATTTTCAAGCACTTCACAAAAAAATTCAAGCATTTTCACAACCTTGAAAACACTGAATTGAAATTCAAGCATTTTCAAGGAATTCAAGCACCCGGTGGGAACCCTGATTATTAAGCTACTGCGCACATGACAGGTCAAAACAAATGCAATAAGCTTAGTTACCGTCTTGAAAAAATCCTCCATGTTGACTGTGTTCTCTGCAGTTTGTCTCATATTATCCCGCTGCAGCTGTTTAAAAAGAGGAAATTCATCAGGTTACTTAGACACGGATACCTGCTGCTCCAACTAAACGCCCTTTAGACGCTGTTAACAGCTGCTACCGTAATACCTGTCCAAAACTAAAAAAACCGCTTTAAAACGCTGCTGCTTTAAGCAACACTAGCAGGATGTATTAGCCTTTTAGTTTCTGCTCAGGCGACGCGAAGTCTTTTAACCCCCCAAAAAACTGTTGCTTTTACTTACACCCGCCATGCTCCTCTCGTTATAATACCGAATAAAGAATTAAGACATCCTCGATATTCCTGTTACTTTCGGTATTTGTAACGAGGCTCGAGCTCTCTACCTCCTGTTTGTGGGCTGAGCCCAGCGCACCTGTGTGATAAAGAGCGCGGGCACGCAGGCGCGTTCACCGTCTAGCAAAACAAAGAAGCTACCACCTGAGCTTCAGGTACGCCAACGGAAACACGTCTCCTTTGTTAGAAATGGAGGTGCTCTGTTATTATACAAACATGCTCTGTGTTTAATGTGTTCACAGCTACCAACGACAACAATGTTAAAGTGATGGTTTAAAAACCGTAATATTACTTAGTTTGTGAGTTTTATAGGTAAAATGTACTTAATGTATCAAACGGACATCCATGTTGGACGAATATGAGTATCATAATGAGAGCTCTTAGCCAAAAGGACACAACTGAAATACTGAGTAAGGCAAGAAATGTAAAGGACAGAACAGTACACAGTAACAGCTTATGGCTTTTGTCATGAGCAGTTTTATAGCTCTTTAAATACAGCTGCTCTTCCAGTACTCAGGACACATCAATAAATAATAAGGGCACTGCCAAAAAAAAGTAGGCTACATACTTTAACAGAAAAATCACTATTAGTTGACATGTAGCCCATACTTTTGAAAGCCTTGGTAAAAGTTGAGCATTACTTCAACATAAATATATTCAAATTTCTTCATTGTTAGAAATGTTATTTGTGTACGTTTTAATTGAAATGAATGTGGTTTACAATATACCTTTTTCATAGCAGCCATTTTGACATGAAATAGAAGGGTCAACAACACAGGTGTTCCCAATGATACTAATTAAAGTCCACATGTTGCAGCAGAGACTTTCCACTGAGCCAACATGTAGCACAGCAGCACCCTGACTCTGTTTGACCTGAATGGAACCAAACCTTAATTATTAGTATTGATAACGTCTGTGTTTATCCTATTTCATGCCAAATGGCTGCTGTGAATGATCTATTGTCTATTGTTTACTGACATACGCCCAATTTTTTGCATTAATCTCCTGGGAAAATGCCAGAAAGGAAAACAAAAAATAGGCACATCTCATTGTTCATCAATATTTTTTAACTTAGCAATATTGGCTCTTATTGTTCAATCTGATAACAAAAAAAAGATCAAATATTGTGTTTAGTATATGGCAACATCAGGTGATTCGAATTTGAACAAAACCTGTTTTGGCTCTCCTGTAAAATCTGATTTAGCACATTGATATAACGCCCCTTTGGCTCCAAACCATCGAAAAGTAAAAGCACTCATTATGCAGTAAAATTCTGCCTGTCAGTGTTTTACTATTATATGTTTTTGGATTTATATTACTGCTGCGTGTGTTTCTTGAAATTTACTGCTGTAGATGTTCAATGTTGAGCTCATTTTACCTACTTTACACAGCAGTGCCTCAACATCCAGTTACAGGAGCAAGTGGAGAGCAGCAGAGAGCAGCTACAGGCCACCCTCGGTCACCTCAGCGTGTTGGAGCTCGACCCAAGAACTAGTGGCCAGACAGAGGTGAGTGACTGACAGCACACACTACATGCTGTCAGTGCCCAAACAGATATGGTTCTTAAGTTTCCATCTGGTCGTACTTTATATTTCTACTCCACAACTTTTTAAAGGCAAATCTTGTCCTTTTTACTCCATTACATTTATTTGACAACATTAGTTACTTCAGTCACTTCAGTTACTTTGCAGAAGTTTCACATATTAAACCAGTGATTTCCAAACTTTTTGAGTCTGGTTGAGACCTTTTATCATGTTTTAGATGTCTACTTTCAACATTTACATGAGGAAGCTATTAAAACAGACATTTTCCATGGATCAAAGCTCAAAGAAATATTGTTGATACAACTCCCATCTCTCAGTTTTCAGATGGTGGTTTTCAGGGGGGTTTTTACGCATGCTGGCTCACTGTCAGGACTAGGGCACTTAACTTTTCTTACTATGACAAATCAAAATGCAATGAAAATAGTCCATGTCTGGCAGTTTATTCATCAATATTGTGGTAGCAACCTTTGGGTGAGCATTACACGGCGCCTTTCAACATCTACCTAACAGATACAAATTTGTCTTTTTGCCATCTAACTCTGGGCTCATTTTCAGTTTTTCTGCTGCTCAGAGGGCATTGTCTCTGACAAATAAATAGACATAGTAATAACTATAACTCAACCGCAAAGTTTCATGTCTTCAGGATATTTTCTGATAACCATATTCAACACATTCTATTAAGTTAATCTCTTAAGTGTCTCAAAATCACCTCTCCCTTACTTCCTCTGTGACAACATGCACCACTGCTAAACCAGGCCGTAGGATCTCCGCCAGTCATATTTGTACTGTTTATATAATGGTAAACATCCAAGTCAGCTGTCCTCAGTACTGCTGGATAGCGCAGTTTGCTCAGGTGCAGCTTAACAGCACAACAGGTGTCTGCATCTGGTTACAAATGATGTACTTGTAATTTATGCTTGTTGTGGAAGAATCATATTTTTATGAAGCACATGGACAGACTGACACACTTAAAATAAACATGATATACAGAGCTGTACACTATAGAGTTAGTTTAAACTATATGCACTTTTATAAATGGTGAGCTCTGGTAAAAAGTTCCTCAGGTATAACTTTTTTCAGTCTCCAAGGGATCCCAACTGCACTTAAGAAATAAATTGCTTAAGGAGGTAGACAGGCCCAAAGTGTGTACTTTGCACATAAAGCTCACCTGCATTAAAAATTGCTTTATTCTGTATAAAAATGAAAGCAGCTTTGTTCTCTATATGCTGACTTACTCAAACTAACATACACACTTCTTCGTCTTTGCAGAGCTGACAGACTCTGCAAAGACACAGCAGGGTGGACACAGCTGCAGCCAATAAAATGAATGAATTAAAGTTAGATTCAGGTCTGCAAAATAACAAGCATTGATGATAATACTGACTATTGTTTATGCTTGGCCAATATTGTAATATTACAGTAACAAATAAGCCAAAGCACAAGATATCTTTATCTTATTATCATATGAATTCAGTTCTGAAATGCACAGCTGTGAATGTACCTGTTTCTATGATTAACTTGCCACATTGTCTTCTGGCTTCTGTGCACCGCCTGAGTCTTTCCTTTCACAAAGGTGAAAATGAGTTTGTGCTCAGAGACACGGAAGGATCACTGCATCTGCATCATTTATCAGACAGAGAATCTACAGAGAAATAAATAACGGATCTTTCAGTGACCTACAGCATGGCCTTTTCACATGAGTGACGCACACAGCGAAAAGCTACTGTCTCCAATCACAAGTAGTGGTTTTCATAAATAATGCAGTGAGTGCTTGTTGGTTTCTTGGTACACCATACAGTACTATCGTCTATCATTTCAGCAGGGGACATGAGCTAAGACTTTCGTTTTTCAAGAGGAATTTGTTCTGTATCTTATTCTGAATAATTCCATAATTCATGTGAAGTTAATTTTAAAAAAATAAAAAATGCCACAATGGCTAATTTTCAACTCAGTGGATGCTGCAAATGTTGCAGCTCATATCTCCCGGAGGCAGATGGATCCTTACAGTTATCAAGGTGCGGCAGGATGTTTGCTCACTAACTGACATAAAATAATATTGCAGTCATACACCAAAGTTTTTGCAGTATCCCAAGTTATATCATGTCATTTGTCCATTTTTAAAAAGGTATAAACAACACAACACAAATATTTTGAAATGCTGACCTTCAATTTAATATACCCTTCAATCTGTGTGTGAGAAGTTGTATACCTCTCTGAGGGGAGGTCAGAGCACAGCAGATTTATGTCTCTTGAACACTTAAACATGGTGAACACTTGCCTAGGTACTAGTACTAGTATTTTCACAGGGCCGTGAACATAGGAATTCAACATAAAAAACAACACGGCACCTCTGCTGCCCTTCAGACTACAGTTTGTATTATGATTTGTATTATTTATTAAAGAGATACCTGGTAGATTTTCCTTCAGAGACAGTTTAACTACTCTGGTATCTCTTGGATTTAATATATTTTAGATATGGATGAAATCTTGATTCCATTTTATTATATGCATTTCTTTCTACCCACCAGCAGAGGTAGCTTCAACATTAGAATCCGAAGACGGAAAGTGCATTTTTCTCTTTTCTTTTTAGCCTTAAAGTATGATAATCGATACCTGAATCAGCACTTCAGCATAATTCAGTTTAGTTAGACTCAGGTTTTCTGAAAAATCCACATTCAATAATGAATAAACCACGTTTACTTGACAACAGATATATATATAATATATATCCAATGTCAGCAAATCAGAGGGTAGTTTTCTATGTGGTTTCTGAGTCAGCAAAGGAGACCATGTGGGTTTTTGTGTGCTGTGTAACACAACACATTATAAGTTATTTTACCCTCCATGAAAAAGGGTGTAGGATGAACAAAGTACATAAACAAACCAGTCAAGTGGGTTTTACATGGCTGGCCACTACATCCTCCTACCGTCCCTTCACTGGCAACACCTGCAGTGCCTCGCATAGGTAATTCAGTTGTTTTTGGCAAGTGTCCTAACCAGGCAATAATGAACTGCTAATTACTAATTAGCAGTCTGTCCAGTCCACACTAAAGCTAAAACAGATGTACCAGCTGGCTCTCATTCTTGTCCCAGCCTTTATATTCATGACAATGTGCCTCTGTGGGATAACAGTAATGGAGCTTAAGATGTTGCCATTCTAATGCAGAGGTTGGTGGGACTCCTTTGTGAGAGACAATCTCTAGTCGTGTCACTCTGAATTAGCTCAGTCAGCAGAGTGGTGAGACAAGCGACTGGGAGTCGCTTAAAAAAGGCAGGTAAAGTTCTCAGTGAGGAATGAAGCTGAAAACAAAAGCTTATTTACTCTGAGGGAATAATGGTCTTTATTGATAAAATGAAACTTTATTTGATCAACAAAAGGACACAAGGAACAATTAATACAATGCTGTCACTTGATTTAGCCTACATCTTTTTAGCATTTATAACCAATCTAACACAACATAATACACTATAAATTAGGTATATGTAGATTTAAATACAGTTTTAGTGCTGATGAATTGAGGCTGTTTGAGAGGCAGGGTCAAAAACATTGTAGTAACTATAACTCCTCCCTTACAACTCCCTACCCTTCCCTAGCATCTACAACAGTTAATAGATACTTGTTCACGTAACAGAACCATAAAATAAAACTAAAAAGACCAGATACTTTATTAACAATGGCCAGCAGTGGCCCCAGAGGGAATCTAGTCCCTACACCTGACAGTTTTGATGTGAAGATCTACCGGTGGAGCAGCACAGGCCCACACTCCTTCTTGTTAACAGTTCTCAATGTAAATCAATAATGCATGCTTGCTGGCAGGCTCAGCAGTGCCTAGCAGTGATTTTGCAGACTGGCACACCCAGGAGTGGGCAGGCGGGCAGCTGGGGAGCAATTTTGATATATCACTGATGATGAGTCCCCGGTGAAGCAGGAGTAGGACACCAGTGGGGCAAAGTCCAGCTGCAATATGAGTCAGGCTTCCTCTCTGTGAAGTCTTGTCAATGCAGAAATGACTAGACTTAAAATGCATATAACTACCACCTGGCATTAAAATATTGTCAGCTCAACACTGGATTATTTATGGAATAATAAATGTGGAAGTCAAGGTTATATCATTGGAAATAAGTAAGTAAATAAATGTTTTCACCGGTGCCCCCATATGAATTTGAATATTTGTATAGTTATACCCTTTTAAAAAAATGGTTGTCCTGTTAAGTTTTCTCTTTCTCACTCTCACACCCTCCCACACACACACACACACACACACACACACACACACACACACAAGAAGGCATCCATAATTTAATATATATCCACACTTTTGCTGCTCCTACTCCTGGCACCTGCCACCTCCTGTCTCCTTTTTACTATTTTTAAATGAGAAATTTCATTAGCTATTAAAATGCTATCCCAAGACATATGTGGTGACTTTGACCATGGCAGGAGTTAACTGTAGAGTGAACGTAAGCCCCTTTGCATGAACCACCTAATTAACCAGGCAGGCAGGGGTAAAGGTTTACGCTCAGTGCAATCGAGCTTAATTGCGTTTTCACTTTCATGATTAAAAGCTGGATCTGATATAATCATGTAATGCTCAGTGGGTGGAGTACAGCACTAACACTGCTGGGGTGATTCACAGTGGGCCAATCCAATAGCACAACCTCCGCTGTGGCCTTACTCTAAATGGAAGCACAGAATAAAAGTCCATGCTTGTCATCCAGTGGTAAATATAATAAATCAGGTTTGTCCAGAGTATTCCAGTGCTGTTTGTGATAAGCTGGTGTAATATATGTTTATGCTTTATCCACTTTATCTCTTGTCTACTTCTGCCTCTGTTATTGACTTCCTGTATTTTCTAAAATGACCTCCAGCATTTCACACAGAACTTGCCCAGACAGGCAAGTGACAGTTTCAAATTGAGATAAAACACGTCATGCCTCTAAACAAAATTTTTACAGCTGTAATGCATTATGATGGGGAAAATGTGTATATCTGTTTCTTTTACAATGGATTTCGTCAGTGTGATCCTCAAATGTCTGCAAAGAAACAGTGACAACAAGCAACTTACTGTTTGAGCTTGGAAAAGACACAGGCCTTTGACAAAGGAAAAAAAAAATTCTGATTATGCCCAAAAATTAATGAATGAATCCATATTCTTTAACCAAACAATAACAGAATATCAAAATTCTGCAGTGGCACGGTTTATTAACACACTTTTACTAATAATGTATACATTAATACATTTTTACTCAGTAATTGTTAATTAATAACTTAAATAACAACAATTAATAATTGTCTGACTTACTGTTTCGTCTTCGCCTAGTGGATTTGAGAAATGCTTCTTGGGGTGAGTCTGGGAAGGAGGGAGGAGGAAGATGTGTCTCCTGAACAAATCTCGAGAGATAATTACTTTAACCTGTCTACGCTTACAAATTTGGCACAGTAGATTCACTAATAGTCCAATCATGTTAAGTGTTTTGAGGCAGTATTCACTTAACAGACCCAATAGAAGACAATTTGTTGGCGCTACATGCTCAGTCACCAATGCTGGGCAAGTTACTTGAAAAATGTAAACAGCTGCTTACAATGAAAAGGTAATGAGATCACTTTTAGCTCAACAGTCAAAGTCATTTGTTGCATTACTTTTTTCATGGTGCAACTCTGTCTACTACTACTATAGAAGTAGACTATAATTCATACTAGTTGAATACTGTTTTTAAAGTCCCTGTAGCTGTAAAACAAGAGCCTCCAAGCTGGGCACCTAGATGCTAAAAATGGCTAAGCAGACCTACTTTTGTAGGAATTTAGCCTCCACAGATACAAATGTTCCACTGACAGAATGGTACTTTTTTGCAAACATCATCGCTGCACCCTGGACTTACAGTAGCACCACCCAAGATGACTGTGACTGGTGTGAGGATATACGAACAAGCCAAACCATTTTTCCCCTATAGCTACCAGAATGATCAAGACCATTGTAAAGCACTGACACAGAACTAGAAAGGACTGGCTTTTTAAGACTAGCTTGAAGTTGTGAAGTAGATTGAAGTTGTGTCCTTGTAAAGAGGTGATGAGAATCACTCCAACTCTAAAGAAAACTAGACTTCTTATTTCTTAGGTCTACCTAGTGGCTAACATTAAGAACAGAGGCGGTTCTGGCTACATTTACGCCCTGGGCGAACTAGCCCCCCCTAAAGAAAGCTAAAAATAAATAAATGAATAAATAAGTAATTACAAAACCAGACTGTTCAGATTGTAGCAGATTTTTCACCCTGTTTAACTGACATTAACATTAACTACTGGTGTGAAGTGCAATCTAAAACTTGACTTTTCCAGCCTTTTTTGATGCAAAATCATCAATTACATCATCATACGAAATCTGTTGTGCAACTGTATAATTGATGCTGATGATGGCAAGTCCAGAGAGACAGTCCTGTGACATTATTTCAAAAGCTATATCACATGTAGCTTACAAAATGCCATGTCAATGTATATTAGAAGTTGTTTAAGTTAACATAAGTGTACAGTAATAAAAAATTCCACAGTCAGGACATCTGTGTGAATCTGCACTTGTTGTGTTGCAAACACAAACCAGACTAGGTTGCCTATGGGTGAAATTAGTTGCATGACATGATGTCAATTCTAATAGTTGCTAGTTCAGCAAAACTAAATACGACCAAATACAGCCATCTTCTTCTTCTTCTGCTGTCCCTCACGTCACTCACAGAAATCTGCATACCTTTATCTTTGGCCCGTTTCTCCTCTTCTTCTTTTCTTGGTTTTCTAAACTGGGCACCTGATGCTTCTTTGGTTTTTACGTTTGTCCATGATGAAGACTCCACATCATTAACCACGATACCTTTGCCAACACCGTGGGTTCGCCTGTCAATCAACCGGAGTCACGTGAGGTCACGTAGATGACTGAACAGATTTTTTTTTTTCTTCATTTTTCACCTAACCCAATTAATTACATGTAGGTATATGGGTCTATGTTAATTCTATGAATGAAAGACAATTTATTTGGAAGCAGTTTGTGTTGTGTGGCCTGCCGCCTGGGATCAGTCTATCCCTCGCCCCCCTCCACCTTGCCTCTTCTGACACACACACAACCTGTATGACTCAGCAAGAAGTTGACGTGACAATGAGGGCGCCCACTCCACTAACTTGACGTGAAAATGAGTGGTATAGAAAACTTTTTTTTTCAGGGTGCTCGTGCGCCCTCACATAGATTGCGCCCTGGGCGGTCGCCCACATTGCCCATAGCAAAAACCGGCCCTGATTAAGAAGACACCTCAGAGTTACTGGGAGTTGCACTGCCATCTATCCACCACCAGCCATGCGTCAAGCAAACAGAGCAACACAGGAATTCATAACTACTGAATTTCAAATGAATCCCTTACTTCACTCGCTACCGAAAAAGTAAATAAGTCAGTGTAACATTTAACTAAGTAATGCTACTGCTCAATGCTATTTAAGCAAAAAGGAACTACTTTTCAGCTACTGGTGTAACTGGATGAAGTTCAAATCTCTTTGGAAACTCCCCATTGTCGTTCATTATCAGTCATATTTCATACATTTTTCATAACTGCCCAATGTTCTGTATTTCAGTCATCAAACTCAATGCTACATGAAAGTAGAAGGCTGATAGAAGCATTGATTTGTTCTCCACGCTCCACTTTATACTATGTTGGACAATCATAGGCATGCTACATTTCATCACACATCCATTATCGCTTGATGGCATATATTAAACAAAACTCTTTGATTGCCATAAATGCTTATCAGATCTACCCTTGGGAGTCCTTCAGTGGAGCACAACGCTGTTCATTAACTTCTCTGTCACTCTTGTAATTGTGTGTTTTGTGGATTAAATTGTGTGCACTGCGGGGCACAAAATCACTGACACGCAGGAAATTGGGGTTGCATAGACACACAAGCAGACACACTCATGCAAGTGGATATCTAAAAAAAAAAAAAAAAGTTAAAATAACAGTGACTCCAGTTTAACCTCAAACAGTTCTGTCTTTCGGCAGGTCAGCTCCATCACCTCATACTGATACTGACATTGCTAGCAACAGCTGTGAGGCTCCCCTCCACCTTTTCTAACCCTCAGACACCAAATATTTTTTTTCCAAAGATTCCTCTCACCTTAACTGAAGAACTCTCCAGGCTGAAAATGAAGCACTGCTGCTCATTCAGCCGCGAAAGAATTTAGGTTTAGTTTTATTCAGTTTTATTCAAAGCTCACTCAGCTTAAAAAGGGAAATTACTCCATGATCCTACTTATTAAATCTACTCATTCCAAGTGAAGTACTTTATGTTGTTCTTGCAGTAACCAGCAACACATACACACACACACACACACACACACACACACACACACACACAATGAAGTCTAAAGTCTTGTCCTTACTCATTTCCTTTTAAAAGAGCTATACAGTCTAGATTACAAAAGCAAGGCTACCTCACAGGGTCTCTGTTACTGCTCTATCAAGATGTGATGTGAATGTCAAATGAGCCTGGCTAGAAGTTATATGGTCAGATCTACCCTGCGGTGCTGTGTACAGAAAAATAAATCAGTAAAATGTTATACTGGCCTGAGTTTCCAAGTAATGCTGTAGGGCAAAGGCAGATATCAAAAGCTTTGATGTTACCTATTAGACAATGTTGAAGGGTGTATTTGCATAATCAGTTAAAGGAGCAGTGTGTCACAATTACGGGACTCTGTAACTATGTTTTCATTGGTGTATAATCACGTGAAAATAAGTGTTATCCTACAATGAGCCTTTTATCTCCAGACACTGTGGGTCCTCATCCATTGTGCCTACCATGTTTCTAATGGACAAAACAAACTTTCTAGTGTTTTTCATATGTTAGGGGTCACAGGATTGTGATTGGAGGGGGTTGCAATTCGCACCTATACTCCTAGATGCATCTAAATCCTTAACACTTTAGTACATAATCAGAAAAATATCAACAGCGACTGAAATGTGTCAGATGAGTTCAGAAAATGACATGACTTGAAACACTCTGAGCGAGAGATTTAATCTCTGTCTCTCTGCTTGGTACAGGGTATGCTCAGGGTGGCCTCAGCGTGTCATTAAGCCACCCTTTAGGACCGCCCACAAAATCCTGGACTGAAAACTGGTGAAAAACTGTTTAAACGTCTAACTCTGCATTTCAGTAATATATCGTTCAAAGTCTTTTCACATGTTTTCAGCAACTATTTACCAACAATGTATTTTGAAAGAAATGGCAAAATTACCTTTACACTGACTTTATTAATAGTGACCTGTTTCATGCCCTACATTGAGACACTTTTTCCTCCTATTACCACTAATCTAATAATAAGTCTGAAATGTTTTTGGTTGCCATTGTAGAAGTTGCACATATCATTACAGAAAGGCATTTGCTCACTTTGTTCTATTCAACGTTTTTTCTCAGGCTCCTTCAGTTTCATTACCTGTTATAACAAGGTGTCAGCCCCATTTATGTAAATGGATCATGATTTCATCTTTAACACAAAACTGCAGAAAATTCTGTGCTTTCATTTCAGTTTCAGGGGGACAATGAAGGGACACTCCAGAATAGCTTTTCTTCCATCTGAGCTCAACATGAATAGATCCTGTAATTCATCAGAATGGATTGTAGTTGAAGGCTTCAAATGACAAATAGCAGCAGAACAGAACCTGGAGGAGGATGATTATGAAGGAAATGAGGAGGAATGAGCCACCCTGAATTATTTTACATCACAAGGCTACAAATGTTAGTACTGTGTTAGTGTACACAATACAGAATAATTTCAGGATGCTTAGATCTTGGAACATAAAGGCGAAAACAAAGTGTAAAAAAAAGAGAAAAGAAAAGCCATTAAGAGGACGAGACGAGTACCTGATGGAGATAGAAAAAAAAATGTTTTGGGGCGCTTTATTGTGTTACAGATTTTCTTGTTTGTCTTTTATTGTTCCTTTGGAGTATGTCCTTTACCTCATACATTTGTCTCGGCTGCTTATTGTTTGTTTATTTAAATTGAAGTATCTGATCTATTGTATACCCCAAAAATGCAGAAATGACCACACTTTCTTTGTTTTTGTTTTTTGTTTTTTCTTTACTTGTTACCAAGCACACTTCACAGACAGAAATGTACTCTAATATGCAGTACAGACAGCTAACGGTCCAAAGTTGTCAGTGAGCCAATTTGGATGTTGTATGATGTAACCCATAGGTTTCTGAAGAGCCTTTGTGACGGCTCAGAGTGTGGTGCCATCTTGGCAGTCCTGCCTCTGCCAACTCCTGGCTAATCTGGTGCAAACCACCTGTAATGGTACCCACCTGTCAACCAAAGTGGACATGCTGTTTTCAACTTTAAGCCTCAGTATAATCTGAACAAGTGAGTTACAAAAATTCACTTTCAGTACAGCTTTGTACCAGGCTGTTAACATGTTTATTTCTGCTGTGAAGTTGGACATTTAAATATTTCATATCGAGCTAGATCCTGTAGCCATCCTCAAGTGGCCGTTCGAGGAACTGCAGTTTTTGGCACTTCCACAAAATTACAAAAAAGCAAGCAAAGAACAGCACTTCTTAATCTCCTTTTGCATAACAATATAATTCACAAATAAGTTGTTCATGGACAGATGTGGGCTCACACAATCACAGTGTGACACTCTAGTGTGACTCTACACTCTGATGACTTACACTTACAGTATGAAATGTCAGAGGACACCCTGGCCTTTTTTCTCATTATCGCAGCTGCCATAACTGACAACCCCAAACAAGCACTGCTGCATGTCTACACATGGACAGCCTCCTATCTGTGTATGCTTACTCTTAAAGCATGACAGATCCCTTTTCTTGAAGTTGCCGTAGGACAAACCGCAGGCTGTGAGCACCATTTCTCATTTTTAGCTGAGGCAAATGATTATAGTGAGCCCTGAACTGTGGCTCTAGGCTCCTCTGGTATCCAAGACTGTCTGACATTGACAAGGTATAGATTCGCAGGAGATGAACCTCAACGACTCCTGGAAGCTGATCACAGCCATGAAAGCACCGAAAAAGGTAGTACAAGAAGACTGGAAATGAAAAATGGTGGTGAAGCAAGATTGGAAAGTAAATAAACATAGATGCAGATTTAAATAAATGTTTGATATTTACGAGTGGTTCACAGAAAAAAAGATATCCAGGCACAAGGAAGACGCCTTTTCAAGGTGTCAGTGGAGGATTTGAACTCCAGATGGCAGTCTTGTTTGAAAAGTCTTTACTCCTCTGACATAAAAAAAGAGCAAAATTCAAACAAACAAACAAAAAAAAAACCCAAATCAAACGATTCTATTTTCAGCCAGAAAGTCTAGCAAAGCTGTAGTTTAACCAACACTAATTACTGTAATTGGAATTGTTTACTTTCATTATGTGACGCTGATTGAAACTGAGTTTACCTCCCTCTGAAACCCCATCAGGCTTTCATTTTCTTCAGGCTCTAAATCCCTCCCAGCGCTCATTGTGGAATGTTAAATATGTTGAAACAGTTCAGTCTCAGAGCTGTCTGATGAGGCAGCCTTGCTTGGATCACTGTCACAGGTAACCTTGGCACAAGAGCACATCCAACGTGATACTCTGATGACCTGGAAAGGGATGAGGAACTCATTTGGCTTCTATCCTCCTTTACTGCCTTCACCTTTTGCCGAGGATTACGCTCTAATATTGCTTCATGATTCTAATCCAAATCTAGCTCCAACACCTTTTTTGGCTTGGCAAATAATGAAAGGAAATAATGTCCACCAACCCATATGAGCGTTGATCACAGGTTTTACTGTGTCTAGGTTAATCAATTTCTGAGGAAAAAAGGTGGGATTAGAGAAAGTTTGTTTGGCAGAAGTATATATTTGCTTCTTTCCCATATTCTGTCAATCATCTTGCACCCAGTCTTTAAACCCATTAAGGAAATCTTATGCAAGGCTAAAGTCACTGCATTAGCACCTACAATATATACGTGGCACCACATCTATTGATATTTGAGAATCTGATCTGAACTGAGACGCTTTGCTACATAATCACATAACATAAACAAACATTAACAATAATTGACGACTAGCTTAAGACCAGTACCAGCAGCTCTATAAGGCTGCATATATCAGCATGCTAACATGCTCATGCTAACAATGTTAATCTGCTGATGTTAGGCAGGTTTATTATTTTCTATGTTCACCATTTTAGTTTAGCACATTATTACGCCAACAATAACACAAAGTGAACTAAACTAACTTCTGTACCAAATTTCATGGCAATCTATGTTTCAAAACCTCAAGGATGTGCTAGATAAGAATTATATATATCTTTTGGCATTTCTGTTCTACAGTTTCTTGTCAGTTACTGACGGACACTCAGCTACAGATCAATCTGCAATAAAGTAATGATGACTGATATGTTTGTCTGGAAAAAAAAAAGAAAAGAAAACATTGCTTTAGCTCCAGCTAATACCGTACATGTAGTTTTTATGTGTGATACAATACTTCTGAAAAGAAAAGAAACAGAAGCTCTTGCTGTAGATCCCTAAATAATCTGCACCAGTATCACTTGTTAATCATTTCTGTGAGTACTTTCACCTGCACCCCATCTTTTATTCATTTTGCTACAGGCAAAATGACAGAAGCAAAGATGGACGGAAACAGACGTTGGACAAAGGGAATTCATTGAGGGGGGAAGGGATAGAGAAGCAGCCTTACACTGAATCCCCTCCAAATACAGCTGAAGATGTGAGGATCTCACTGAAATATCTCAAAGTCTTCCCTAACCACTTGTCGCAGCATTCACACCTCCCAGGTCCTGTGCAGATGTGGATCGTTCTTCACACATCAATCCTCTTGATAAATGCAGGAAGGAGGAAGGAAGGAGGGGAAGTGAAGATAAAGCAGAATAATAGTCATTTGTATTCTATTAATCTAGAAATGCAGATGTTCTTACAGAGAAAACAGAATAATAATTTATAAAAAAAACAACCATGGGATGTAAGGACCATACTGGAGCCATTGCTTTGACACTCTAGAGAAAAGTTTGGCAAGGTTGAGGAATAATACCATTTAAAAAATATTAGCATTTGAGACCTTTGCAACAGGACAAAAGTCTAAAAGGCAAACATGGGAATACAAATATTATACACCACTGATGTGTTTTATTTATGAGAGCTCAAACTTAAGTTTTAAACTACTGGAAGAATCAATAACTGAAGAGTAACTTGGACAGTCTATCTCACTTAACAGAGAGAGCCATATTACTGTCTATGCCAAATGGCCTAGAGCTGTTTACCAAGCTATGGGCTGAAGGAAATGTGTACAAGATGCTAATTAAGTAATGTACTTTACTCTAAATTCAAACGTTAAGTAAATAATGCGAACAGCAAAATCTTGGCTGCCGACCACATTCCAATCCATAACAATGCTATCATCCCATTAACCTTATTAGACAGAAGCTTTAACTTATCTTTGTATTGAGTGCCGGCCTGTGGCATAGGCAGTATAGGCAAATGCTAAGGGCGCCGTCCATCCAGGGGGCGCCACAAATGGGGGAAGAAAAAAAAAAGAGTAACTTTCACTTATAGTAAAACTAGTTGGTACTATCATTTATTGATATGAAAAAATAAGCCCATGTTAATTTAACTTTTTAATTATTTGTCTGTTGCAGAACGATAGTAACTTTTAGCCTAACACGGTTTGATAATCAATAAATAGCGTTAGCTTGTTTTGACGTCACTTAATGTGATGGAGGGGCCTAACAGCTGTTACGGAAAATAATAATGTAGGTAACTTCTCTCACCTTACATTAGATTAGATCTATTCAGCAGGTGTTTACATCTGTCTACCTTTTTATTGACATGTAGTTATCTAACATTTGCTCTTCTTCATCTAGCTTCATAGCTTCTTCTACTACTTCATATATCTGCTGTAAGGCTGGTTGTTTGTTGTGTTACAGTTCATATTGTCTAAAGTGTGTTTATAGTGTGCATCATTAATGTTAATACTTCATAACTTAGCATTCCCATATGTTAAATTATACTGCAGTTTAATGCTTCTTTGCATTCTGCTAATCAGGTTTTTTATTTTTTAATGCTTCTTTGCATTCTGCTAATCAGGTTTTTTATTTTTTATTATTTCGTTTCATTTTATTCTTGGGAATATGTTTTTTTATGATTAGACTGTAACACCCAACGGTTTCAGACACTCCTCTTCTCTCTTCATATGTGCTGTTGAGATATCTGAATCTCCCACAGCAACATCAAGCGATCCTCCTGTTGCCTCCACCTCTTGTTTACAGTTTGTTATTTTGTGGGTAGTTAAATCTTATACTGTGTAGGTTAAACCCATTAAAAACAAATAGAAATCCAGCTTGATGTGAATGTGACCAGTGTGTAGGATTTTATGGCATCTAGTGGTAGTTTCTGATTTCAATCTTGTCACCTCACAATCTACTTCATAGTGTGAACTACGGTGTGTGAAAGAATCAGTATTTAATTTGTTCAACATGGCTGCCATAAATGACCTGTCGTGTCAGTAGATATAAAAGACTCAAACTAAACTAACAACTAACAAACTAACTAACAACAACAAAAACATAATGATTCTCAGGTGATTATAGACTAATAAAGCATACATTCCATTTTTGCCATATTCTATAAATTAAGCCTCTCAAATCTGACACACCTTAATTGAACTGATGTAGGAATATATAGGGTTTATCTCAGTAAAGGTACCTTGTTTCAACCACAGGACACTGTGAAACTGAAAGACATAAAATAAACCTGCCTATGCAGATTTTCGAGGCAGAGAATAAAAACAACTCTGCGTGAGCCACAAATTGATGCACAAAGCATCTGAAAAGCAATTCACTGGTGAGGCAACATCACAAGTGAAAGGAAATGGAAGCTCAGATTTGAAATTTAAAAACTTGAACATTTTCTTTTCATCAGGAATTATCTTTGTCCTCAGATTTCACATACCTGTTAAAACACATGTTTAAGGCCTAATTATCTTATAATAGATTCTTTATTCCGGATTAAATTCACATGTCTAATCCATAATCGGCCTGCTGACTGGATCGTGATTGACACACAACTGAAACCTTTAGATGTTTTTACCAAGAGCAAAGTGTGTGTTCAATCCATTTATATTCAACCATAAATGTAGCTGAAACTTTTAATTTCACACTTTTGTAATTGTGGTTCAACATTCAACATAAACAATGTGATGTTTTTTTCTAGTGCCCATGTACATTGTTGCTTCTGACCCTGTTCTTCTTGCATAGGGGCATTAGGCAGCAGAAACACTAGATTTAAGATGGAAGGGAAAGCCATGTTTTTGGTGGAGAGGATAAACATCAAACCTGTAATATTCAGGGTGCAGGGTGGAGTGGGCTAGAATTAAGTCAGTGATTGTTGAATGACAGGACCTTGAACATCTTTACAATCCAATTTGCCTGTATTCTCTGTCTCTGAGTCAGAGGAGGTCTCATCAGAATTCAAATAAAGACGGTATAAGGAGAAAGAGCCTGTCTTCAGAGTCTGTCTTCAGTTGAAGGAGCCACTATAGATTGTGTGAATACACAGTGAAAAATTAGCCATGCGTCATTATTTGCCCCCCTAGGTGCTATGACATTAATGTGTTACTAATGACTGAACTGTCAAGTGTATATGTTCATGCATAGAAAGGAATTAAACAATATAGATACTGCAGGAACAACAATAATAAGATTAATAAGATAACAGGATAATAAGTATTTGAATGACAGCTCTGTTTTAGTTCTTAAAGTCATTTGTAATGTTAATTGCTGAAATGACTGAGAACTAAACCTAATTTTGATAAAGGTTTATGGAGGATTTAGATTTAATAAGCAGATTCAATACTGCATTCAGATTTGATTATGTAATACCTAATTGCCATTCATAATGACAAACAGAAGCTTTTTCTCATCAGACGCTAGATGATTTGCAAGTGCCTTCCTGTTACAAGAATTGCTGCAAAAATACAACTTTTCTGATCTGACACAGCTATAGTTCAGATTTGATTAGGCTGGGTTACACATTTTTTCAACCATTTTCATCATGGTTACACTAATAACCACATGGTTAAGGTCAGATTATGAGAATGTCTCAAAATTTTAACATTTTAAAAACATTCATAACATCAAGTGCAGTATAAAACATGGATGTCGTATCCGTGACATCACCCATAGGTTTCTGAACAGCCGTATGTGAAGCTCAACATGTGGTTACTCTGGCCTGCTGTGGGTGCTTATTGAGATTGATTTGTTAAGTCGCCATTTGAGGAACTGCAGTTTTTGACACATCTACGTTGGCTTCAGTTCACAGCTACAAGGTTGCTGCTTGCTCCCGACAGTCATACTTCTACAGTCTCCTGAAAGAAAATGTATTTTTGCATGTCATAATTACAGCAAGAGCAGCATAAAAAAGACAGATAAATGGAAGCCAATCATGATGCCAGATGATATGTTTGCCCTTGGAGAGTACATGTTTTTCTTTTACTGTACTACTTTGTAATCTGTATATGGTTGATGTTGTGTCCATGTGAGTCTATTTTCCCAGAGTAAATCACAATAGGCAAAAAACAGAACCAACAGTGTCTGAACAAAGAGAGACAGATGAGAGGTCACAGGGGAGAAACAAGCAGAGGCTATTATTGGAGCACTGAAGAGAGACGTCAGTCAATTATACAAACATTTATCGAAGGATTCTACAGTATGCCTGAGGACACACATGCACATGTACAGTCACAACCGCCTACACACACACACACACACCGTATCACTCAAGAGGATAGATCCTGACAGGCATATCTTTAGCTTCTTAACTCTCGAGAAATCTGCTAATAAGTGGAAATGAAGACTTGATTAGAAAATAACTAACCCAAACTTGTTCAAATTGTATGACACGCTTGAGATTTCTGAAGGGAGAATTGGAAATTTCCTTAAGCTTAGCATTTTTTTTCTACATTACATAACCAGATAGTTGCAAACACTGCAGCAGAAGTAGCAGCCTCTCTGTCTGGCTTGCTAATACCTCTCTGTCAAGTCAAGTGTGTCCTGTCCAATCTAGGCTCAGAGGGCCTCCTTCTTCAGCTCACCAGCCCCTTGGGATGCAACTAGAAGGTGGTGGTTGCTTGTCATGGTGCCGACATGACAAACATAACCACCGTCTAGCATTCCGTTTTTGCAGCTACAACAGTTGTTTGCCAACAAGCTCTGTTCAGACTCTCGAGGCATTGTCAGGATACAGAACCCTGCTTAGAGGTGAGAGTGGAAGTCAAAAATGCCATGCCAACATTCACTGGTTCCAGTTTCTCACATGTGACAATTTGCAGCTTTTCTCTGCTGTGTTTCATTGTAAAAATGAATGTGTACAATTAGTAAGTTTGTACTGTTATTTTGCCAAAACAAATAAGTTCAAGGTATCACCTTGGGCTCTGGAAAATTGGAATGCATGTTTTTCACGGGCAATTTCATAGACTAAACGATTACTATAATTGCTTAATATAGAACAATAATCGCCAGATGAAAATAATGATTAGCAAATGACAACATCGCTTTTCCAAAGAAGCATTTTATCTCTACCACTTCTCCAAAAAGTTTCTTATAGCCTTTCTCATCTATTATCATCATTCTCCTTCCTTTTTAATTATTTCTCACCAACCCACCAATTATATATTCCTCCTAGACATTCCCCCAGTCAAAACAAGAGTCTGAGAAAACACAGAACACCATGCATACATATGTAGCTCTGTTTGTGTGTCTAGTTATATCTGAACTTGTGCTCTTGTTGTCTATCTGAGTTTTAAGATCAGTAGAGGAGGAAATCATTGGAGCCAGTACACCAAGAAAGTTCTTTGCTTTACTGGCCAATAGAGTCCTGAGGCCAGAGGTTAATAGAGACACAGGGGCTGAGGGGAATTCCATAAGACAGCCCTCATCTCCCTCCGAGTGACCAAAATGTATAATGAGTTCAGTTTGAACTTAAAATCTGACACCCTGTTGTGATTTGTATTTTATTCCACTTCCAAATATTGGAGACATTTGCAAACTTAAGCCTTGTCACATCTCGAACTTTGGAACTCTCTTTACATGAGAATCAGCTCCAACATCGCCTGCGGCAGTAGCCTCCCCTCCAAAAATACAACCATGGCAGGAAAAAGTGAAATCAATCATCTTGTGTGGAAAAGAGGATGAATAATCCAACTGGATGCTGGAAACTGATAGATCAGAGGACAGCCCTGCAGACATCAAATGCTCACAAAAACTGTTTAGCATGACTAATGTGTTAGTCAAACTATAACAGAAAAGAAAAAAGATAGTTGGGTTGGGTCAGAGAGAATGCCCATGATAGGAGACACATGAAGAAGTTGTGTCAAAAAACAAGAAATGATGCCTGCAGATGCAAAATAAATGTTTGTATGTTGTTTGGACTGTGTCCACTCGTCCCTGCAGCGCGGATAATCAGCTGATTAAAGAGCAGCTGAGCCTCAGTCTAATGAGTTGACTGATCCAGATCCTGATAATGAAGCTTGTTGTTATGTTTGTGTAATATGGTTGAAATCAATACCATAATAATATGTATATATTAATAATAGTATAACTTCAATAATTAATTAATTTGAGCTTCAAAACGGCTCTTTAGAAACCTGT